>NW_026904215.1:0-72867 GCF_024500275.1 Phycodurus eques | reverse complement strand
GCTTGGAAGAGGCCTCCCTTGAAAGCTGGATTCCCAAGGCTTGTTTGTGTAAATTCCTAGCCGCTAGGTAGAAATTAAGCGACCTAAAGTCGTGCCGAAGTCAAATCGGTCGTCATGGTACTCGAGCGAAACTGAGTGCTTTAACGCTCGCCCCCACAGCCATCCAGAGACTCGGGGGAGGACTCCCCTGAAAGCTGGATTCCCACCGATCGTTTGTTTCAAATCTTAGCGAACTAGGTCAAAAGTAAGCGCTAAAAACGTCCTGCCAAAGTCACATAGGTTGTCATGTTACAATTTAGTCAATATAGGCCTCCTACTGGAGCGAAACCGAGTGCATTGACGCTCGCCGTTCGGCCCCACGACCTCCGAGAGGCTTGGAAGAGGCCCTCCCCTGAAAGCTGGATTCCCACCGATCGTTTGTTTAAAATCTTAGCCCAGTAGCTGAAAAGTAGGCGCTAAGAAGTCCTGCCAAAATCACATAGGTCGTCATGTTACAATTTAGCCAATAAAGGCCTCCTACTGGACCGAAACTGAGTGCTTTAACGCTCGCCGCTCGGCCCCACAGCCGTCCAGAGACTCGGGGGAGGCCTCCCCTAAAAGCTGGATTCCCACCGATCGTTTGTTTTCAAATCTTAGCCCAGTAGCCTAAAAGTAGGCGCAAAAAAGTCTTGCCAAAGTCACATAGGTCGTTATGTTACAATTTAGTCAATAAAGACCTACTACTGGAGCGAAACCGAGTGCTTTGACGCTCGCCGTTCGGCCCCACGACCTCTGAGAGGCTTGGAAGAGGCCTCCCCTGAAAGCTGGATTCCAAGGATTGTCTGTGTGAATTCCTAGCCCGCTAGGCTGAAATTAAGCGACCTAAAGTCTTGCCGAAGTAATATCGGTCGTCATGGTACTCGAGCAAAACTGAGCGCTTTAACGCTCGCCGCTCGGCCCCACAGCCGTCCAGAGACTAGGGGGAGGACTCCCTTAAAGCTGGATTCCCACCGATCGTTTGTTTCAAATCTTAGCGCACTAGGTCAAAAGTAAGCGCTAAAAAGTCCTGCCAAAATCACATAGGTTGTCATGTCACAATTTAGTCAATAAAGGCCTCCTACTGTAGCGAAACCGAGTGCTTTAACGCTCGCCGTTCGGCCCCACAACCTCCGAGAGGCTTGGAAGAGGCCTCCCCTGAAAGCTGGATTCCCACCGATCGTTTGTTTCAAATCTTAGCGCACTAGGTCAAAAGTAAGCGCTAAAAAGTCCTGCCAAAGTCACATAGGTTGTCATGTTACAATTTAGTCAATAAAGGCCTACTACTGGAGCGAAAACCGAGTGCTTTGACGCTCGCCGTTCGGGCTCACGCCCTCCCGAGAGGCTTGGAAGAGGCCTCCCCTGAAAGCTGGATTCCCACCGATCGTTTCTTTCAAATCTTAGCCCAGTAGCTGAAAAGTAGGACGCTAAAAAGTCCTGCCAAAATCACATAGGTCGTCATGTTACAATTTAGTCAATAAAGTCCGCCTACTGGACCGAAACTGAGTGCTTTAACGCTCGCCGCTCGGCCCCACAGGCCTCCAGACACTCGGGGGAGGCCTCCCCTGAAAGCTGGATTCGCACCGATAGTTTCTTTCAAATCTTAGCCCCCTAGCTCAAAAGTAGGCGCTAAAAAGTCTTACCAAAGTCACATAGGTCGTCATGTTAAAATTTAGTCAATAAAGGCCTACTACTGTAGAGAAAACGAATGCTATGACGCTCGCCGTTCGGCCCCACGACCTCCGAGAGGCTTGGAAGAGGCCTCCCCTGAAAGCTGGATTCCCAAGGATTGTCTCTGTGAATTCCTTGCCCGCTAGGCTTAAATTAAGCGACCTAAAAGTCGTGCCAAAGTCAAATCGGTCGTCATGGTACTCGAGCGAAACTGAG
Source organism: Phycodurus eques (assembly GCF_024500275.1). Taxonomy (NCBI): domain Eukaryota; kingdom Metazoa; phylum Chordata; class Actinopteri; order Syngnathiformes; family Syngnathidae; genus Phycodurus; species Phycodurus eques. Next base: position 70,965 of record NW_026904215.1, on the reverse strand, counting down.
TGCTTTAACGCTCGCCGCTCGGCACCCACAGCCGTCCAGAAACTCGGGGGCGGACTCCCTTGAAATCTGGATTCCCACCGATCGATTGTTTTCAAATCTTAGCCCAATAGCTCAAACGAAGGCGCTAAAAAGTCCTGCCAAAATCACATAGGTCGTCATGTTACAATTTAGTCAATAAAGGCCTCCTACTGGACCGAAACTGAGTGCTTTTAACCGCTCGCCGCTCGGCCCCACAGCCGTCCAGAGACTCGGGGGAGGCCTCCCCTGAAAGCTGGATTCCCACCGATCGTTGTTTCAAATCTTAGCCCAGTAGCTTAAAAGTAGGCGCAAAAAAGTCCTGCCAAAGTCACATAGGTCGTCATGTTACAATTTAGTCAATAAAGGCCTGCTACTGGAGAGGAAACCGAGTGCTTTAAACGCTCGCCGCTCGGCCCCATAGCCGTCCAGAGACTCGGGGGAGGCCTCCCCTGAAAAGCTGGATTCCCACCGATCGTTTGTTCAAAATCTGAGCGCACTAGCTCAAAAGTAAGCGCTAAAAAGTCCTGCCAAAGTCACACAGGTTGTTCATATTGCAATTTAGTCAATAAAGGCCTACTACGGGAGCGAAACCGAGTGCTTTGACGCTCGCCGTTCGGGCCCACGACCTTCGAGAGGCTTGGAAGAGGCCTCCTCTGAAAGCTGGATTCCCACCGATGCTTTGTTTCAAATCTGAGCCCACTAGCTCAAAAGTAGGCGCTAAAAAGTCTTGCCAAAGTCACATAGGTCGTCATGTTACAATTTAGTCAATAAAGGCCTACTACTGGAGAGAAACCGAGTGCTTTAACGCTCGCCGCTCGGCCCCATAGCCGTCCAGAGACTCGGGGGAGGCCTCCCCTGAAAGCTGGATTCCCACCGATCGTTTGTTTCAAATCTGAGCCCACTAGCTCAAAAGTAGGCGCTAAAAAGTCTTGCCAAAGTCACATAGGTCGTCATGTTACAATTTAGTCAATAAAGGCCTACTACTGGAGAGAAACCGAGTCCTTTGACGCTCGCCGTTCGGCCCCACAGCTGTCCAGAGACTCGGGGGAGGCCTCCCCTGAAAGCTGGATTCGCACCGATCATTTGTTTCAAATCTTAGCCCAGTAGGTGAAAAGTGGGCGCAAAAACGTCCTGCCAAATCACATAGGTCGTCATGTTACAATTTAGTCAATAAAGGCCTACTATTGGAGAGAAACTGAGTGCTTTAACGCTCGCCGCTCGGCCCCACAGCCGTCCAGAGACTCGGGGGAGGCCTCCTCCGAAAGCTGGAGTTCCACCGATCGTTTGTTTCAAATCTTAGCCCACTAGGTCAAAAGTAGGCGCTAAAAAGTCTTCCCAAAGTCACATAGGTCGTCATGTTTCAATTTAGTCAATAAAGGCCTACTACTGGAGAGAAACCTAGTGCTTGACGCTCGCCGTTCGAGCCCACGACCTCTGAGAGGCTTGGAAGAGGCCTCCCCTGAAAGCTGGATTCCCACCGATCGTTTGTTTCAAATCTTAGCCCAGTAGCTGAAAAGTAGGCGCTAAAACGTCCTGCAAAAATCACATAGGTCGTCATGTTACAATTTAGTCAATAAAGGCCAACTACTGTAGAGAAACCGAGTGCTTTGACGCTCGCCGTTCGCCCCCAAAGCCGTCCAGAGACTCGGGGGAGGCCTCCCCTGAAAGCTGGATTCCCACAGATCGTTTGTTTCAAAATCTTAGCGCACTAGCTCAAAAGTAAGCGCTAAAATGTCCTGCCAAAGTCACATAGGTTGTCATGTTACAATTTAGTCAATAAAGGCCTCCTACTGGACCGAAACTGAGTGCTTTAACGCTCGCCGCTCAGCCCCACAGCCGTCCAGAGACTCGGGGGAGGACTCCCCCGAAAGCTGGATTCCCACCGATAATTTGTTTCAAATCTTAGCCCACTAGCTCAAAAGTAAGCGCTAAAAAGTCCTGCCAAAATCACGTAGGTCGTCATGTTACAATTTAGTCAATAAAGGCCTACTACTGTAGCGAAAACGAGTGCTTTGACGCTCGCCGCTCGGCCCCACAGCCGTCCAGAGACTCGGGGGAGGACTCCCCCGAAAGCTGGATTCCCACCGATAATTTGTTTCAAATCTTAGCCCACTAGCTCAAAAGTAAGCGCTAAAAAGACCTGCCAAAATCACGTAGGTCGTCATGTTACAATTTAGTCAATAAAGGCCTACTAGTGTAGCGAAAACAAGTGCTTTCACGCTCGCTGTTCGGCCCCACAACCTCCGAGAGGCTTCTAAGAGGCCTCCCCTGAAAGCTGGATTCCCACCGATCGTTTGTTTTAAATCTTCGCCCAGTAGCTGAAAAGTAGGCGCTAAAAAGTCCTGCCAAAATCACATAGGTCGTCATGTTACAATTTAGTCAATGAAGGCCAACTACTGTAGAGAAACCGAGTGCTTTGACTCTCGCCGTACGCCCCCAAAGCCGTCCAGAGACTCGGGGGAGGCCTCCCCTGAAAGCTGGATTCCCACCGATCGTTTGTTTCAAATCTTAGCGCACTAGCTCAAAAGTAAGCGCTAAAATGTCCTGCCAAAGTCCCATAGGTTGTCATGTTACAATTTAGTCAATAAAGGCCTACTACTGGAGCGAAACCGAGTGCTTTGACGCTTGCCGTTCGGCCCACGACCTCCGAGAGGCTCGGAAGAGGCCTCCCCTGAAAGCTGGATTCCCACCGATCGTTTGTTTCAAATCTTAGCCCAGTAGCTGAAAAGTAGGCGCCAAAAACGTCCTGCCAAAGTCACATAGGTCGTCATGTTACAATTTAGTCAATAAAGGCCTACTACTGGAGCGAAACCGAGTGCTTTGACGCTCGCCGTTCGGGCCCACGACCTCCAAGAGGCTTGGAAGAGGCCTCCCCTGAAAGCTTGATTCCCCACCGATCGTTTGTTTCAAATCTTAGACCAAGTAGCTGAAAAGTAGGCGCTAAAAAGTCCTGCAAAAATCACATAGGTCGTCATGTTACAATTTAGTCAATAAAGGCCTCCTACTGGACCGAAACTGAGTGCTTTAACGCTCGCTGTTCGGCCCCACGACCTCCGAGAGGCTTGGAAGAGGCCTCCCCTGAAAGCTGGATTCCCAAGGATTGTCTGTGTGAATTCCTAGCCCGCTAGGCTGAAATTAAGCGACCTAAAGTCGTGCCGAAGTCAAATCGGTCGTCATGGTACTCGAGCGAAACTGAGTGCTTTAACGCTCGCCGTTCGGGCCCCACATCCGTCCAGATACTCAGGGGAGGACTCCCCTGAAAGCTGGATTCCCACCGATAATGTGTTTCAAATCTTAGCCCACTAGCTCAAAAGTAAGGGCTAAAAAGTCCTGCCAAAATCACATAGGTCGTCATGTTACAATTTATTCAATAAAGGCCTACTACTGGACCGAAACTGAGTGCTTTAATGCTCGCCGCTCGGCCCCACAGCCGTCCAGAGACTCGGGGGAGGACTACCCGGAAAGCTGGATTCCCACCTATCGTTTGTTTCAAATCTTAGCGCACTAGGTCAAAAGTAAGCGCTAAAAACGTCCTGCCAAAGTCACATAGGTTGTCATGTTACAATTTTGTCAATATAGGCTTCCTACTGGAGCGAAACCGAGTGCTTTAAACGCTCGCCGCTCATCCCCACAGCCGTCCAGAGTCTCGGGGGAGGCCTCCCCTGAAAGCTGGATTCCCACCGATCGTTTGTTTCAAATCTTAGCCCACTAGCTCAAACGTAGGCGCTAAAAAGTCCTTGCCAAAGTCACATAGGTCGTCATGTTACAATTTAGTCAATAAAGGCCGACTACTGGAGAGAAATTGAGTGCTTTAACGCTCGCCGTTCGGCCCCACAACCTCCGAGAGGCTTGGAAGAGGCCTCCCCTGAAAGCTGGATTCCCACCGATCGTTTGTTTCAAATCTTCGCCCAGTAACTGAAAAGTAGGCGCTAAAAAGTCCTGCCAAAATCACATCGGTCGTCATGTTACAATTTAGTCAATAAAGGCCTACTACTGGAGCGAAACCGAGTGCTTTGACGATCGCCGTTCGGCCTCACGACCTCTGAGAGGCTTGGAAGAGTTCTCCCCTGAAAGCTGGATTCCCAAGGATTGTCTGTGTTAATTCCTAGCTCGCTAGGCTGAAATTAAGCGACCTAAAGTCGTGCCGAAGTCAAATCGGTCGTCATGGTACTCGAGCGAAACTGAGTGCTTTAAACGCTCGCCGTTCGGCCCCACATCCGTCCAGATACTCAGGGGAGGACTCCCCTGAAAGCTGGATTCCCACCGATAATGTGTTTCAAATCTTAGCCCACTAGCTCAAAAGTAAGGGCTAAAAAGTCCTGCCAAAATCACATAGGTCGTCATGTTACAATTTATTCAATAAAGGCCTACTACTGGACCGAAACTGAGTGCTTTAATGCTCGCCGCTCGGCCCCACAGCCGTCCAGAGACTCGGGGGAGGACTACCCGGAAAGCTGGATTCCCACCTATCGTTTGTTTCAAATCTTAGCGCACTAGGTCAAAAGTAAGCGCTAAAACGTCCTGCCAAAGTCACATAGGTTGTCATGTTACAATTTTGTCAATATAGGCTTCCTACTGGAGCGAAACTGAGTGCTTTAACGCTCGCCGCTCGGCCCCACAGCCGTCCAGAGACTCGGGGGAGGCCTCCTCCGAAAGCTGGATTCCCACCGATCGTTTGTTTCAAATCTTAGCCCACTAGGTCAAAAGTAGGCGCTAAAAAGTCTTCCCAAAGTCACATAGGTCGTCATGTTTCAATTTAGTCAATAAAGGCCTACTACTGGAGAGAAACCTAGTGCTTTGACGCTCGCCGTTCGAGCCCACGACCTCTGAGAGGCTTGGAAGAGGCCTCCCCTGAAAGCTGGATTCCCACCGATCGTTTGTTTCAAATCTTAGCCCAGTAGCTGAAAAGTAGGCGCTAAAACGTCCTGCAAAAATCACATAGGTCGTCATGTTACAATTTAGTCAATAAAGGCCAACTACTGTAGAGAAACCGAGTGCTTTGACGCTCGCCGTTCGCCCCCAAAGCCGTCCAGAGACTCGGGGGAGGCCTCCCCTGAAAGCTGGATTCCCACAGATCGTTTGTTTCAAAATCTTAGCGCACTAGCTCAAAAGTAAGCGCTAAAATGTCCTGCCAAAGTCACATAGGTTGTCATGTTACAATTTAGTCAATAAAGGCCTCCTACTGGACCGAAACTGAGTGCTTTAACGCTCGCCGCTCAGCCCCACAGCCGTCCAGAGACTCGGGGGAGGACTCCCCCGAAAGCTGGATTCCCACCGATAATTTGTTTCAAATCTTAGCCCACTAGCTCAAAAGTAAGCGCTAAAAAGTCCTGCCAAAATCACGTAGGTCGTCATGTTACAATTTAGTCAATAAAGGCCTACTACTGTAGCGAAAACGAGTGCTTTGACGCTCGCCGCTCGGCCCCACAGCCGTCCAGAGACTCGGGGGAGGACTCCCCCGAAAGCTGGATTCCCACCGATAATTTGTTTCAAATCTTAGCCCACTAGCTCAAAAGTAAGCGCTAAAAAGACCTGCCAAAATCACGTAGGTCGTCATGTTACAATTTAGTCAATAAAGGCCTACTAGTGTAGCGAAAACAAGTGCTTTCACGCTCGCTGTTCGGCCCCACAACCTCCGAGAGGCTTCTAAGAGGCCTCCCCTGAAAGCTGGATTCCCACCGATCGTTTGTTTTAAATCTTCGCCCAGTAGCTGAAAAGTAGGCGCTAAAAAGTCCTGCCAAAATCACATAGGTCGTCATGTTACAATTTAGTCAATGAAGGCCAACTACTGTAGAGAAACCGAGTGCTTTGACTCTCGCCGTACGCCCCCAAAGCCGTCCAGAGACTCGGGGGAGGCCTCCCCTGAAAGCTGGATTCCCACCGATCGTTTGTTTCAAATCTTAGCGCACTAGCTCAAAAGTAAGCGCTAAAATGTCCTGCCAAAGTCCCATAGGTTGTCATGTTACAATTTAGTCAATAAAGGCCTACTACTGGAGCGAAACCGAGTGCTTTGACGCTTGCCGTTCGGCCCCACGACCTCCGAGAGGCTCGGAAGAGGCCTCCCCTGAAAGCTGGATTCCCACCGATCGTTTGTTTCAAATCTTAGCCCAGTAGCTGAAAAGTAGGCGCCAAAACGTCCTGCCAAAGTCACATAGGTCGTCATGTTACAATTTAGTCAATAAAGGCCTACTACTGGAGCGAAACCGAGTGCTTTGACGCTCGCCGTTCGGGCCCACGACCTCCAAGAGGCTTGGAAGAGGCCTCCCCTGAAAGCTTGATTCCCACCGATCGTTTGTTTCAAATCTTAGACCAGTAGCTGAAAGTAGGCGCTAAAAAGTCCTGCAAAAATCACATAGGTCGTCATGTTACAATTTAGTCAATAAAGGCCTCCTACTGGACCGAAACTGAGTGCTTTAACGCTCGCTGTTCGGCCCCACGACCTCCGAGAGGCTTGGAAGAGGCCTCCCCTGAAAGCTGGATTCCCAAGGATTGTCTGTGTGAATTCCTAGCCCGCTAGGCTGAAATTAAGCGACCTAAAGTCGTGCCGAAGTCAAATCGGTCGTCATGGTACTCGAGCGAAACTGAGTGCTTTAACGCTCGCCGTTCGGCCCCCACATCCGTCCAGATACTCAGGGGAGGACTCCCCTGAAAGCTGGATTCCCACCGATAATGTGTTTCAAATCTTAGCCCACTAGCTCAAAAGTAAGGGCTAAAAAGTCCTGCCAAAATCACATAGGTCGTCATGTTACAATTTATTCAATAAAGGCCTACTACTGGACCGAAACTGAGTGCTTTAATGCTCGCCGCTCGGCCCCACAGCCGTCCAGAGACTCGGGGGAGGACTACCCGGAAAGCTGGATTCCCACCTATCGTTTGTTTCAAATCTTAGCGCACTAGGTCAAAAGTAAGCGCTAAAACGTCCTGCCAAAGTCACATAGGTTGTCATGTTACAATTTTGTCAATATAGGCTTCCTACTGGAGCGAAACCGAGTGCTTTAACGCTCGCCGCTCATCCCCACAGCCGTCCAGAGTCTCGGGGGAGGCCTCCCCTGAAAGCTGGATTCCCACCGATCGTTTGTTTCAAATCTTAGCCCACTAGCTCAAACGTAGGCGCTAAAAAGTCTTGCCAAAGTCACATAGGTCGTCATGTTACAATTTAGTCAATAAAGGCCGACTACTGGAGAGAAATTGAGTGCTTTAACGCTCGCCGTTCGGCCCCACAACCTCCGAGAGGCTTGGAAGAGGCCTCCCCTGAAAGCTGGATTCCCACCGATCGTTTGTTTCAAATCTTCGCCCCAGTAACTGAAAAGTAGGCGCTAAAAAGTCCTGCCAAAATCACATCGGTCGTCATGTTACAATTTAGTCAATAAAGGCCTACTACTGGAGCGAAACCGAGTGCTTTGACGATCGCCGTTCGGCCTCACGACCTCTGAGAGGCTTGGAAGAGTTCTCCCCTGAAAGCTGGATTCCCAAGGATTGTCTGTGTTAATTCCTAGCTCGCTAGGCTGAAATTAAGCGACCTAAAGTCGTGCCGAAGTCAAATCGGTCGTCATGGTACTCGAGCGAAACTGAGTGCTTTAACGCTCGCCGTTCGGCCCCACATCCGTCCAGATACTCAGGGGAGGACTCCCCTGAAAGCTGGATTCCCACCGATAATGTGTTTCAAATCTTAGCCCACTAGCTCAAAAGTAAGGGCTAAAAAGTCCTGCCAAAATCACATAGGTCGTCATGTTACAATTTATTCAATAAAGGCCTACTACTGGACCGAAACTGAGTGCTTTAATGCTCGCCGCTCGGCCCCACAGCCGTCCAGAGACTCGGGGGAGGACTACCCGGAAAGCTGGATTCCCACCTATCGTTTGTTTCAAATCTTAGCGCACTAGGTCAAAAGTAAGCGCTAAAACGTCCTGCCAAAGTCACATAGGTTGTCATGTTACAATTTTGTCAATATAGGCTTCCTACTGGAGCGAAACCGAGTGCTTTAACGCTCGCCGCTCATCCCCACAGCCGTCCAGAGTCTCGGGGGAGGCCTCCCCTGAAAGCTGGATTCCCACCGATCGTTTGTTTCAAATCTTAGCCCACTAGCTCAAACGTAGGCGCTAAAATGTCTTGCCAAAGTCACATAGGTCGTCATGTTACAATTTAGTCAATAAAGGCCGACTACTGGAGAGAAATTGAGTGCTTTAACGCTCGCCGTTCGGCCCCACAACCTCCGAGAGGCTTGGAAGAGGCCTCCCCTGAAAGCTGGATTCCCACCGATCGTTTGTTTCAAATCTTCGCCCAGTAACTGAAAAGTAGGCGCTAAAAAGTCCTGCCAAAATCACATCGGTCGTCATGTTACAATTTAGTCAATAAAGGCCTACTACTGGAGCGAAACCGAGTGCTTTGACGATCGCCGTTCGGCCTCACGACCTCTGAGAGGCTTGGAAGAGTTCTCCCCTGAAAGCTGGATTCCCAAGGATTGTCTGTGTTAATTCCTAGCTCGCTAGGCTGAAATTAAGCGACCTAAAGTCGTGCCGAAGTCAAATCGGTCGTCATGGTACTCGAGCGAAACTGAGTGCTTTAACGCTCGCCGTTCGGCCCCACATCCGTCCAGATACTCGGGGGAGGACTCCCCTGAAAGCTGGATTCCCACCGATAATGTGTTTCAAATCTTAGCCCACTAGCTCAAAAGTAAGCGCTAAAAAGTCCTGCCAAAATCACATAGGTCGTCATGTTACAATTTATTCAATAAAGGCCTACTACTGGACCGAAACTGAGTGCTTTAACGCTCGCCGCTCGGCCCCAAAGCCGTCCAGAGACTCGGGGGAGGACTCCCCTGAAAGCTGGATTCCCACCGATCGTTTGTTTCAAATCTTGGCGCACTAGGTCAAAAGTAAGCGCTAAAAAGTCCTGCCAAAGTCACATAGGTTGTCATGTTACAATTTAGTCAATAAAGGCCTAAGACTGGAGCGAAACCGAGTGCTTTGACGCTCGCCGTTCGGGCCCACGACCTCCGAGAGGCTTGGAAGAGGCCTCCCCTGAAAGCTGGATTCCCACCGATCGTTTGTTTCAAATCTTCGCCCAGTAGCTGAAAAGTAGGCGCTAAAAAGTCCTGCCAAAGTCACATAGGTCGTCATGTTACAATTTAGTCAATAAAACCCTACTACTGGAACGAAACTGAGTGCTTTAACGCTCGCCGCTCGGCCCCACAGCCGTCCAGAGACTCGGGTGAGGCTTCCCCTGAAAGCTGGATTCCCACCGATCGTTTTTTTTCAAATCTTCGCCCAGTAGCTGAAAAGTAGGCGCTAAAAAGTCCTGCCAAAGTCACATAGGTCGTCATGTTCCAATTTAGTCAATAAAACCCTACTACTGGAGCGAAACAGAGTGCTTTGACGCTCGCCGTTCGGCCTCACGAGCTCCGAGAGGCTTGGAAGAGGCCTCACTTGAAAGCTGGATTCCCAAGGCTTGTTTGTGTAAATTCCTAGCCCGCTAGGTAGAAATTAAGCGACCTAAAGTCGTGCCGAAGTCAAATCGGTCGTCATGGTACTCGAGCGAAACTGAGTGCTTTAACGCTCGCCGCTCGGCCCCACAGCCGTCCAGAGACTCGGGTGAGGCTTCCCCTGAAAGCTGGATTCCCACCGATCGTTTGTTTCAAATCTTAGCCCACTAGCTCAAAACTAGGCGCTAAAATGTCCTGCCAAAGTCACATAGGTCGTCATGTTACAATTTATTCAATAAAGGCCTACTACTGGAGAGAAACCAAGTGCTTTGACGCTCGCCGTTCGGCCCCACAGCTGTCCAGAGACTCGGGGGAGGCCTCCCCTGAAAGCTGTATTCCACCGATCGTTTGTTTAAAATCTTAGCCCAGTAGCTGAAAAGTAGGCGCTAAAAAGTCCTGCCAAAATCACATAGGTCGTCATGTTACAATTTAGCCAATAAAGGCCTCCTACTGGACCGAAACTGAGTGCTTTAACGCTCGCCGCTCGGCCCCACAGCCGTCCAGAGTCTCGGGGGAGGCCTCCCCTGAAAGCTGGATTCCCACCGATCGTTTGTTTCAAATCTTAGCCCACTAGCTCAAACGTAGGCGCTAAAAAGTCTTGCCAAAGTCACATAGGTCGTCATGTTACAATTTAGTCAATAAAGGCCGACTACTGGAGAGAAACTGAGTGCTTTAACGCTCGCCGTTCGGCCCCACAACCTCCGAGAGGCTTGGAAGAGGCCTCCCCTGAAAGCTGGATTCCCACCGATCGTTTGTTTCAAATCTTCGCCCAGTAAGTGAAAAGTAGGCGCTAAAAAGTCCTGCCAAAATCACATCGGTCGTCATGTTACAATTTAGTCAATAAAGGCCTACTACTGGAGCGAAACCGAGTGCTTTGACGCTCGCCGTTCGGCCTCACGACCTCTGAGAGGCTTGGAAGAGTTCTCCCCTGAAAGCTGGATTCCCAAGGATTGTCTGTGTGAATTCCTATCCCGCTTGGCTGAACTTAAGCGACCTAAAGTCGTGCCGAAGTCAAATCGGTCGTCATGGTACTCGAGCGAAACTGAGTGCTTTAACGCTCGCCGTTCAGCCCCACATCCGTCCAGAGACTCGGGGGAGGACTCCCCTGAAAGCTGGATTCCCACCGATCGTTTGTTTCAAATCTTAGCGCACTAGGTCAAAAGTAAGCGCTAAAAAGTCCTGCCAAAATCACATAGGTCGTCATGTTACAATTTACTCAATAAAGGCCTCTTACTGGACCGAAACTGAGTGCTTTAACGCTCGCCGCTCGGCCCCACAGCCGTCCAGAGACTCGGGTGAGGCTTCCCCTGAAAGCTGGATTCCTACCGATCGTTTGTTTCAAATCTTAGCCCACTAGCTCAAAACTAAGCGCTAAAATGTCCTGCCAAAGTCACATAGGTCGTCATGTTACAATTTAGTCAATAAAGGCCTACTACTGGAGAGAAACCAAGTGCTTTGACGCTCGCCGTTCGGCCCCACAGCTGTCCAGAGACTCGGGGGAGGCCTCCCCTGAAAGCTGTATTCCCACCGATCGTTTGTTTAAAATCTTAGCCCAGTAGCTGAAAAGTAGGCGCTAAGAAGTCCTGCCAAAATCACATAGGTCGTCATGTTACAATTTAGCCAATAAAGGCCTCCTACTGGACCGAAACTGAGTGCTTTAACGCTCGCCGCTCGGCCCCACATTCGTCCAGAGTCTCGGGGGAGGCCTCCCCTGAAAGCTGGATTCCCACCGATCGTTTGTTTCAAATCTTAGCCCACTAGCTCAAACGTAGGCGCTAAAAAGTCTTGCCAAAGTCACATAGGTCGTCATGTTACAATTTAGTCAATAAAGGCCGACTACTGGAGAGAAACTGAGTGCTTTAACGCTCGCCGTTCGGCCCCACAACCTCCGAGAGGCTTGGAAGAGGCCTCCCCTGAAAGCTGGATTCCCACCGAACGTTTGTTTCAAATCTTCGCCCAGTAACTGAAAAGTAGGCGCTAAAAAGTCCTGCCAAAATCACATCGGTCGTCATGTTACAATTTAGTCAATAAAGGCCTACTACTGGAGCGAAACCGAGTGCTTTGACGCTCGCCGTTCGGCCTCACGACCTCTGAGAGGCTTGGAAGAGTTCTCCCCTGAAAGCTGGATTCCCAAGGATTGTCTGTGTGAATTCCTAGCCCGCTTGGCTGAACTTAAGCGACCTAAAGTCGTGCCGAAGTCAAATCGGTCGTCATGGTACTCGAGCGAAACTGAGTGCTTTAACGCTCGCCGTTCAGCCCCACATCCGTCCAGAGACTCGGGGGAGGACTCCCCTGAAAGCTGGATTCCCACCGATCGTTTGTTTCAAATCTTAGCGCACTAGGTCAAAAGTAAGCGCTAAAAAGTCCTGCCAAAATCACATAGGTCGTCATGTTACAATTTACTCAATAAAGGCCTCCTACTGGACCGAAACTGAGTGCTTTAACGCTCGCCGCTCGGCCCCACAGCCGTCCAGAGACTCGGGTGAGGCTTCCCCTGAAAGCTGGATTCCTACCGATCGTTTGTTTCATATCTTAGCCCACTAGCTCAAAAGTAAGCGCTAAAAAGTCTTGCCAAAGTCACATAGGTCGTCATGTTACAATTTAGTCAATAAAGGCCTACTACTGGAGCGAAACCGAGTGCTTTGACGCTCGCCGATAGGCCCCACGACCTCTGAGAGGCTTGGAAGTGGCCTCCCCTGAAATCTGGATTCCCAAAGGATTGTCTGTTTGAATTCCTAGCCCGCTAGGCTGAAATTAAGCGACCTAAATTCGTGCCGAAGTCAAATCGGTCGTCATGGTACTCGAGCGAAACTGAGATGCTTTAACGCTCGCCGTTCGGCCCCACATCCGTCCAGATACTCGGGGGAGGACTCCCCTGAAAGCTGGATTCGCACCGATAATGTGTTTCAAATCTTAGCCCACTAGCTCAAAAGTAAGCGCTAAAAAGTCCTGCCAAAATCACATAGGTCGTCATGTTACAATTTATTCAATAAAGGCCTACTACTGGACCGAAACTGAGTGCTTTAACGCTCGCCGCACGGCCCCAAAGCCGTCCAGAGACTCGTGGGAGGACTCCCCTGAAAGCTGGATTCCCACCGATCGTTTTGTTTCAAATCTTAGCGCACTAGGTCAAAAGTAAGCGCTAAAAAGTCCTGCCAAAGTCACATAGGTTGTCATGTTACAATTTAGTCAATAAAGGCCTAAGACTGGCGCGAAACAGAGTGCTTTGACGCTCGCCGTTAGGCCCCACAACCTCTGAGAGGCTTGGAAGTGGCCTCCCCTGAAAGCTGGATTCCCAAGGCTTGTCTGTGTAAATTCCTAGCCCGCTAGGCAGAAATTAGGCGACCTAAAGTCGTGCCGAAGTCAAATCGGTCGTCATGGTACTCGAGCGAAACCGAGTGCTTTGACGCTCGCCGTTCGGGCCCACGACCTCCGAGAGGCTTGGAAGCGGCCTCCCCTAAAAGCTGGATTCCCACCGATCGTTTTTCTCAAATCTTAGCCCACTAGCTCAAAGGTAGGCGCTAAAAAGTCTTGCCAAAGTCACATAGGTAGTCATGTTACAATTTAGTCAATAAAGGCCTCCTACTGGACCGAAACTGAGTGCTTTAACGCTCGCTGTTCGGCCCCACGACGTCCGAGAGGCTTGGAAGAGGCCTCCCCTGAAAGCTGGATTCCCAAGGATTGTCTGTGTGAATTCCTAGCCCGCTAGGCTGAAATTAAGCGACCTAAAGTCGTGCCGAAGTTAAATCGGTCGTCATGGTACTCGAGCGAAACTGAGTGCTTTAACGCTAGCCGCTCGGCCCCACAGCCATCCAGAGACTCGGGGGAGGACTACCCGGAAAGCTGGATTCCCACCGATCGTTTGTTTCAAATCTTAGCGCACTAGGTCAAAAGTAAGCGCTAAAACGTCCTGCCAAAGTCACATAGGTTGTCATGTTACAATTTAGTCAATATAGGCCTCCTACTGGAGCGAAACCAAGTGCTTTGACGCTCGCCGTTCGGCCCCACGACCTCCGAGAGGCTTGGAAGAGGCCTCCCCTGAAAGCTGGATTCCCACCGATTGTTTGTTTAAGATCTTAGCCCAGTAGCTGAAAAGTAGGCGCTAAGAAGTCCTGCCAAAATCACATAGGTCGTCATGTTACAATTTAGCCAATAAAGGCCTCCTACTGGACCGAAACTGAGTGCTTTAACGCTCGCCGCTCGGCCCCACAGCCGTCCAGAGACTCGGGTGAGGCTTCCCCTGTAAGCTGGATTCCCACTGATCGTTTGTTTCAAATCTTAGCGCACTAGCTCAAAAGTAAGCGCTAAAAAGTCCTGCCAAAATCACATAGGTCGTCATGTTACAATTTACTCAATAAAGGCCTCCTACTGGACCGAAACTGAGTGCTTTAACGCTCGCCGCTCGGCCCCACAGCCGTCCAGAGACTCGGGTGAGGCTTCCCCTGAAAGCTGGATTCCCACCGATCGTTTGTTTCAAATCTTCGCCCAGTAGCTGAAAAGTAGGCGCTAAAAAGTCCTGCCAAAGTCACATAGGTCGTCATGTTACAATTTAGTCAATAAAACCCTACTACTGGAGCGAAACAGAGTGCTTTGACGCTAGCCGTTCGGCCTCACGAGCTCCGAGAGGCTTGGAAGAGGCCTCCCTTGAAAGCTGGATTCCCAAGGCTTGTTTGTGTAAATTCCTAGCCCGCTAGGTAGAAATTAAGCGACCTAAACCCGTGCCGAAGTCAAATCGGTCGTCATGGTACTCGAGCGAAACTGAGTGCTTTAACGCTCGCCGCTCGGCCCCACAGCCGTCCAGAGACTCGGGGGAGGACTCCCCTGAAAGCTGGATTCCCACCGATCGTTTGTTTCAAATCTTAGCGCACTAGGTCAAAAGTAAGCGCTAAAAAGTCCTGCCAAAATCACATAGGTCGTCATGTTACAATTTACTCAATAAAGGCCTCCTACTGGACCGAAACTGAGTGCTTTAACGGTCGCCCCCACAGCCGTCCAGAGACTCGGGTGAGGCTTCCCTGAAAGCTGGATTCCCACCGATCGTTTGTTTCCAATCTTAGCCCACTAGCTCAAAACTAGGCGCTAAAATGTCCTGCCAAAGTCACATAGGTCGTCATGTTACAATTTAGTCAATAAAGGCCTACTACTGGAGAGAAACCAAGTGCTTTGACGCTCGCCGTTCGGCCCCACAGCTGTCCAGAGACTCGGAGGAGGCCTCCCCTGAAAGCTGGATTCCCACCGATCGTTTGTTTCAAATCTTCGCCCAGTAGCTGAAAAGTAGGCGCTAAAAAGTCCTGCCAAAGTCACATAGGTCGTCATGTTACAATTTAGTCAATAAAACCCTACTACTGGAGCGAAACAGAGTGCTTTGACGCTCACCGTTCGGCCTCACGAGCTCCGAGATGCTTGGAAGAGGCCTCCCTTGAAAGCTGGATTCCCAAGGCTTGTTTGTTTAAATTCCTAGCCCGCTAGGTAGAAATTAAGCGACCTAAAGTCATGCCGAAGTCAAATCGGTCGTCATGGTACTCGAGCGAAACTGAGTGCTTTAACGCTCGCCGCTCGGCCCCACAGCCGTCCAGAGACTCGGTGGAGGACTCCCCTTAAAGCTGGATTCCCACCGATCGTTTATTTCAAATCTTAGCGCACTAGGTCAAAAGTAAGCGCTAAAAAGTCCTGCCAAAATCACATAGGTTGTCATGTCACAATTTAGTCAATAAAGGCCTCCTACTGGAGCGAAACCGAGTGCTTTGACGCTCGCCGTTCGGCCCCACAGCCGTCCAGAGTCTCGGGGAAGGCCTCCCCTGAAAGCTGGACTCCCACCGATCGTTTGTTTCAAATCTTAGCCCACTAGCTCAAACGTAGGCGCTAAAAAGTCTTGCCAAAGTCACATAGGTCGTCATGTTACAATTTAGTCAATAAAACCCTACTACTGGAGCGAAACAGAGTGCTTTGACGCTCGCCGTTCGGCCTCACGACCTCTGAGAGGCTTGGAAGAGTTCTCCCCTGAAAGCTGGATTCCCACCGATCGTTTGTTTAAAATGTTAGCGCACTAGGTCAAAAGTAAGCGCTAAAAAGTCCTGCCAAAATCACATAGGTCGTCATGTTACAATTTAGCCAATAAAGGCCTCCTACTGGACCGAAACTGAGTGCTTTAACGCTCGCCGCTCGGCCCCACAGCCGTCCAGAGACTCGCGGGAGGCCTCCCCTAAAAGCTGGATTCCCACCGATCGTTTGTTTCAAATCTTAGCCCAGTAGCTGAAAAGTAGGCGCAAAAAAGTCTTGCCAAAGTCACATAGGTCGTTATGTTACAATTTAGTCAATAAAGACCTACTACTGGAGCGAAACCGAGTGCTTTGACGCTCGCCATTCGGCCCCACGACCTCTGAGAGGCTTGGAAGAGGCCTCCCCTGAAAGCTGGATTCCCAAGGATTGTCTGTGTGAGTTCCTAGCCCGCTAGGCTTAAATTAAGCGACCTAAAGTCGTGCCGAAGTCAAATCGGTCGTCATGGTACTCGAGCGAAACTGAGTGCTTTAACGCTCGCCGCTCGGCCCCACAGCCGTCCAGAGACTCGGGGGAGGACTACCCGGAAAGCTGGATTCCCACCGATCGTTTGTTTCAAATCTTAGCGCACTAGGTCAAAAGTAAGCGCTAAAACGTCCTGCCAAAGTCACATAGGTTGTCATGTTACAATTTAGTCAATATAGGCCTCCTACTGTAGCGAAACCGAGTGCTTTGACGCTCGCCGTTCGGCCCCAAGACCTCCGAGAGGCTTGGAAGAGGCCTCCCCTGAAAGCTGGATTCCCACCGATCGTTTGTTTCAAATCTTAGCCCACTAGCTCAAACGTAGGCGCTACAAAGTCTTGCCAAAGTCACATAGGTCGTCATGTTACAATTTAGTCAATAAAGGCCTCCTACTGGACCGAAACTCAGTGCTTTAACGCTCGCCGCTCGGCCCCACAGCCGTCCAGAGACTCGGGGGAGGCCTCCCCTAAAAGCTGGATTCCCACCGATCGTTTGTTTCAAATCTTAGCCCACTAGCTCAAACGTAGGCGCTAAAACGTCTTGCCAAAGTCACATTGGTCGTCATGTTACAATTTAGTCAATAAAGGCCGACTACTGGAGAGAAACTGAGTGCTTTAACGCTCGCCGTTCGGCCCCACAACCTCCGAGAGGCTTGGAAGAGGCCTCCCCTGAAAGCTGGATTCCCCCCGATTGTTTGTTTCAAATCTTCGCCCAGTAACTGAAAAGTAGGCGCTAAAAAGTCCTGCCAAAATCACATCGGTCGTCATGTTACAATTTAGTCAATAAAGGCCTACTACTGGAGCGAAACCGAGTGCTTTGACGCTCGCCGTTCGGCCTCACGACCTCTGAGAGGCTTGGAAGAGTTCTCCCCTGAAATCTGGATTCCCAAGGATTGTCTGTGTGAATTCCTAGCCCGCTAGGCTGAAATTAAGCGACCTAAAGTCGTGCCGAAGTCAAATCGGTCGTCATGGTACTCGAGCGAAACTGAGTGCTTTAACGCTCGCCGTTCGGCCCCACATCCGTCCAGAGACTCGGGGGAGGACTCCCCTGAAAGCTGGATTCCCACGGATTATGTGTTTCAAATCTTAGCGCACTAGGTTAAAAGTAAGCGCTAAAAAGTCCTGCCAAAATCACATAGGTCGTCATGTTACAATTTATTCAATAAAGGCCTACTACTGGAACGAAACTGAGTGCTTTAACGCTCGCCGCTCGGCCCCAAAGCCGTCCAGAGACTCGGGGGAGGACTCCCCTGAAAGCTGTATTCCCACCGATCGTTTGTTTCAAATCTTAGCGCACTAGGTCAAAAGTAAGCGCTAAAAAGTCCTGCCAAAGTCACATAGGTTGTCATGTTACAATTTAGTCAATAAAGGCCTAAGACTGGAGCGAAACCGAGTGCTTTGACGCTCGCCGTTCGGCCTCACGAGCTCTGAGAGTCTTGGAAGTGGCCTCCCTTGAAAGCTGGATTCCCAAGGCTTGTCTGTGTAAATTCCTAGCCCGCTAGGCAGAAATTAGGCAACCTAAAGTTGTGCCGAAGTCAAATCGGTCGTCATGGTACTCGAGCGAAACTGAGTGCTTTAACGCTCGCCGCTCGGCCCCACAGCCATCCAGAGACTCGGGGGAGGACTCCCCTGAAAGCTGGCTTCCCACCGATCGTTTGTTTAAAATCTTAGCGCACTCGTTCAAAAGTAAGCGCTAAAAAGTCCTGCCAAAATCACATAGGTCGTCATGTTACAATTTATCAATAAAGGCCTATTACTGGAGCGAAACAGAATGCTTTGACGCTCGCCGTTCGGCCCCACGACCTCTGAGAGGCTTGGAAGAGGCCTCCCCTGAAAGCTGGATTCCCAAGGATTGTCTGTGTGAATTCCTAGCCCGTTAGGCTGAAATTAAGCGACCTAAAGTCGTGCCGAAGTCAAATCGGTCGTCATGGTACTCGAGCGAAACTGAATGCTTTAACGCTCGCCGCTCGGCCTCACAGCCGTCCAGAGACTCGGGGTAGGACTCCCCTGAAAGCTGGATTACCACCGATAATGTGTTTCAAATCTTAGCCCACTAGCTCAAAAGTAAGCGCTAAAAAGTCCTGCCAAAATCACATAGGTCGTCATGTTACAATTTAGTCAATAAAGGCCTACTACTGGACCGAAACCGAGTGCTTTGACGCTTGCCGTTCGCCCCCACAGCCGTCCAGAGACTCGGTGGAGGCCTCCCCTGAAAGCTGGATTCCCACCGATCATTTGTTTCAAATCATAGCCCACTAGCTCTAAAGTAAGCGCTAAAAAGTCCTGCCAAAGTCACATAGGTCGTCATGTTACAATTTAGTCAATAAAGGCCAACTACTGGAGAGAAACCGAGTGCTTTGACGCTCGCCGTTCGCCCCCACAGCCGTCCAGAGACTCGGGGGAGGCCTCCTCTGAAAGCTGGATTCCCACCGATCGTTTGTTTAAAATCTTAGCCCACTAGCTCTAAAGTAAGCAATAAAAAGTCCTGCCAAAGTCACATAGGTCGTCATGTTACAATTTAGTCAATAAAAGCCTACTACTGGAGCGAAACCGAGTGCTTTGACGCTCGCCGTTCGGCCTCACGAGCTCCGAGAGGCTTGGAAGAGGCCTCCCTTGAAAGCTGGATTCCCAAGGCTTGTCTGTGTAAATTCCTAGCCCGCTAGGCAGAAATTAGGCGACCTAAAGTCGTGCCGAAGTCAAATCGGTCGTCATGGTACTCGAGCGAAACTGAGTGCTTTAACGCTCGCCGCTCGGCCCCAAAGCCGTCCAGAGACTCGGGGGAGGACTCCCCTGAAAGCTGGATTCGCACCGATCGTTTGTTTCAAATGTTAGCGCACTAGGTCAAAAGTAAGCGCTAAAAAGTCCTGCCAAAGTCACATAGGTTGTCATGTTACAATTTAGTCAATAAAGGCCAAAGACTGGAGCGAAACCGAGTGCTTTGACGCTCGCCGTTCGGGCCCACGACCTCCGAGGGGCTCGGAAGAGGCCTCCCCTGAAAGCTGGATTCCCACCGATCGTTTGTTTCAAATCTTAGCCAGTAGCTGAAAAGTAGGCGCTAAGAAGTCCTGCCAAAATCACATAGGTCGTCATGTTACAATTTAGCCAATAAAGGCCTCCTACTGGACCGAAACTGAGTGCTTTAACGCTCGCCGCTCGGACCCACAGCCGTCCAGAGACTCGGGGGAGGACTCCCCTGAAAGCTGGATTCCCACCGATCGTTTGTTTCAAATCTTAGCGCACTAGGTGAAAAGTAAGCGCTAAAAAGTCCTGCCAAAGTCACATAGGTTGTCATGTTACAATTTAGTCAATAAAGGCCTACTACTGGAGCGAAACCGAGTGCTTTGACGCTCGCCGTTCGGGCCAACGCCCTCCGAGAGGCTTGGAAGAGGCCTCCCCTGAAAGCTGGATTCCCACCGATCGTTTCTTTCAAATCTTAGCCCAGTAGCTGAAAAGTAGGCGCTAAGAAGTCCTGCCAAAATCACATAGGTCGTCATGTTACAATTTAGCCAATAAAGGCCTCCTACTGGACCGAAACTGAGTGCTTTAACGCTCGCCGCTCGGCCCCACAGCCGTCCAGACACTCGGGGGAGGCCTCCCCTGAAAGCTGGATTCCCAAGGATTGTCTCTGTGAATTCCTAGCCCGCTAGGCTTAAATTAAGCGACCTAAAGTCGTGCCGAAGTCAAATCGGTCGTCATGGTACTCGAGCGAAACTGAGTGCTTTAACGCTCGCCGCTCGGCCCCCACAGCCGTCCAGAAACTCGGGGGAGGACTCCCTTGAAATCTGGATTCCCACCGATCGATTGTTTCAAATCTTAGCCCAATAGATCAAACGTAGGCGCTAAAAAGTCCTGCCAAAATCACATAGGTCGTCATGTTACAATTTAGTCCATAAAGGCCTCCTACTGGACCGAAACTGAGTGCTTTAACGCTCACCGCTCGGCCCCACAGCCGTCCAGAGACTCGGGGGTGGCCTCCCCTGAAAGCTGGATTCCCACCGATCGTTTGTTTCAAATCTGAGCGCACTAGCTCAAAAGTAAGCGCTAAAAAGTCCTGCCAAAGTCACACAGGTTGTCATGTTACAATTTAGTCAATAAAGGCCTACTACGGGAGCGAAACCGAGTGCTTTGACGCTCGCCGTTCGGGCCCACGACCTCCGAGAGGCTTGGAAGAGGCCTCCTCTGAAAGCTGGATTCCCACATTTTGCTTTGTTTCAAATCTTAGCCCACTAGCTCCAAAGTAGGCGCTAAAAAGTCTTGCCAAAGTCACATAGGTCGTCATGTTACAATTTAGTCAATAAAGGCCTACTACTGGAGAGAAACCGAGTCCTTTGACGCTCGCCGTTCGGGCCCACGCCCTCCGAGAGGCTTGGAAGAGGCCTCCCCTGAAAGCTGGATTCCCACCGATCGTTTCTTTCAAATCTTAGCCCAGTAGCTGAAAAGTAGGCGCTAAGAAGTCCTGCCAAAATCACATAGGTCGTCATGTTACAATTTAGCCAATAAAGGCCTCCTACTGGACCGAAACTGAGTGCTTTAACGCTCGCCGCTCGGCCCCACAGCCGTCCAGACACTCGGGGGAGGCCTCCCCTGAAAGCTGGATTCCCAAGGATTGTCTCTGTGAATTCCTAGCCCGCTAGGCTTAAATTAAGCGACCTAAAGTCGTGCCGAAGTCAAATCGGTCGTCATGGTACTCGAGCGAAACTGAGTGCTTTAACGCTCGCCGCTCGGCCCCACAGCCGTCCAGAAACTCGGGGGAGGACTCCCTTGAAATCTGGATTCCCACCGATCGATTGTTTCAAATCTTAGCCCAATAGATCAAACGTAGGCGCTAAAAAGTCCTGCCAAAATCACATAGGTCGTCATGTTACAATTTAGTCAATAAAGGCCTCCTACTGGACCGAAACTGAGTGCTTTAACGCTCACCGCTCGGCCCCACAGCCGTCCAGAGACTCGGGGGTGGCCTCCCCTGAAAGCTGGATTCCCACCGATCGTTTGTTTCAAATCTGAGCGCACTAGCTCAAAAGTAAGCGCTAAAAAGTCCTGCCAAAGTCACACAGGTTGTCATGTTACAATTTAGTCAATAAAGGCCTACTACGGGAGCGAAACCGAGTGCTTTGACGCTCGCCGTTCGGGCCCACGACCTCCGAGAGGCTTGGAAGAGGCCTCCTCTGAAAGCTGGATTCCCACATTTTGCTTTGTTTCAAATCTTAGCCCACTAGCTCCAAAGTAGGCGCTAAAAAGTCTTGCCAAAGTCACATAGGTCGTCATGTTACAATTTAGTCAATAAAGGCCTACTACTGGAGAGAAACCGAGTCCTTTGACGCTCGCCGTTCGGCCCCACAGCTGTCCAGAGACTCGGGGGAGGCCTCCCCTGAAAGCTGGATTCTCACCGATCGTTTGTTTCAAATCTTAGCCCAGTAGGTGAAAAGTGGGCGCAAAAACGTCCTGCCAAAATCACATAGGTCGTCATGTTACAATTTAGTCAATAAAGGCCTACTACTGGAGAGAAACTGAGTGCTTTAACGCTCGCCGCTCGGCCCCACAGCCGTCCAGAGACTCGGGGGAGGCCTCCTCCGAAAGCTGGATTCCCACCGATCGTTTGTTTCAAATCTTAGCCCACTAGGTCAAAAGTAGGCGCTAAAACGTCTTGCCAAAGTCACATAGGTCGTCATGTTACAATTTAGTCAATAAAGGCCTACTACTGGAGAGAAACCTAGTGCTTTGACGCTCGCCGTTCGGCCCCAAGACCTCCGAGAGGCTTGGAAGAGGCCTCCCCTGAAAGCTGGATTCCCACCGATCGTTTGTTTCAAATCTTAGCCCACTAGCTCAAACGTAGGCGCTACAAAGTCTTGCCAAAGTCACATAGGTCGTCATGTTACAATTTAGTCAATAAAGGCCTCCTACTGGACCGAAACTGAGTGCTTTAACGCTCGCCGCTCGGCCCCACAGCCGTCCAGAGACTCGGGGGAGGCCTCCCCTAAAAGCTGGATTCCCACCGATCGTTTGTTTCAAATCTTAGCCCACTAGCTCAAACGTAGGCGCTAAAACGTCTTGCCAAAGTCACATTGGTCGTCATGTTACAATTTAGTCAATAAAGGCCGACTACTGGAGAGAAACTGAGTGCTTTAACGCTCGCCGTTCGGCCCCACAACCTCCGAGAGGCTTGGAAGAGGCCTCCCCTGAAAGCTGGATTCCCACCGATTGTTTGTTTCAAATCTTCGCCCAGTAACTGAAAAGTAGGCGCTAAAAAGTCCTGCCAAAATCACATCGGTCGTCATGTTACAATTTAGTCAATAAAGGCCTACTACTGGAGCGAAACCGAGTGCTTTGACGCTCGCCGTTCGGCCTCACGACCTCTGAGAGGCTTGGAAGAGTTCTCCCCTGAAATCTGGATTCCCAAGGATTGTCTGTGTGAATTCCTAGCCCGCTAGGCTGAAATTAAGCGACCTAAAGTCGTGCCGAAGTCAAATCGGTCGTCATGGTACTCGAGCGAAACTGAGTGCTTTAACGCTCGCCGTTCGGCCCCACATCCGTCCAGAGACTCGGGGGAGGACTCCCCTGAAAGCTGGATTCCCACGGATAATGTGTTTCAAATCTTAGCGCACTAGGTCAAAAGTAAGCGCTAAAAAGTCCTGCCAAAATCACATAGGTCGTCATGTTACAATTTATTCAATAAAGGCCTACTACTGGAACGAAACTGAGTGCTTTAACGCTCGCCGCTCGGCCCCAAAGCCGTCCAGAGACTCGGGGGAGGACTCCCCTGAAAGCTGTATTCCCACCGATCGTTTGTTTCAAATCTTAGCGCACTAGGTCAAAAGTAAGCGCTAAAAAGTCCTGCCAAAGTCACATAGGTTGTCATGTTACAATTTAGTCAATAAAGGCCTAAGACTGGAGCGAAACCGAGTGCTTTGACGCTCGCCGTTCGGCCTCACGAGCTCTGAGAGTCTTGGAAGTGGCCTCCCTTGAAAGCTGGATTCCCAAGGCTTGTCTGTGTAAATTCCTAGCCCGCTAGGCAGAAATTAGGCAACCTAAAGTTGTGCCGAAGTCAAATCGGTCGTCATGGTACTCGAGCGAAACTGAGTGCTTTAACGCTCGCCGCTCGGCCCCACAGCCATCCAGAGACTCGGGGGAGGACTCCCCTGAAAGCTGGCTTCCCACCGATCGTTTGTTTAAAATCTTAGCGCACTCGTTCAAAAGTAAGCGCTAAAAAGTCCTGCCAAAATCACATAGGTCGTCATGTTACAATTTATCAATAAAGGCCTATTACTGGAGCGAAACAGAATGCTTTGACGCTCGCCGTTCGGCCCCACGACCTCTGAGAGGCTTGGAAGAGGCCTCCCCTGAAAGCTGGATTCCCAAGGATTGTCTGTGTGAATTCCTAGCCCGTTAGGCTGAAATTAAGCGACCTAAAGTCGTGCCGAAGTCAAATCGGTCGTCATGGTACTCGAGCGAAACTGAATGCTTTAACGCTCGCCGCTCGGCCTCACAGCCGTCCAGAGACTCGGGGTAGGACTCCCCTGAAAGCTGGATTACCACCGATAATGTGTTTCAAATCTTAGCCCACTAGCTCAAAAGTAAGCGCTAAAAAGTCCTGCCAAAATCACATAGGTCGTCATGTTACAATTTAGTCAATAAAGGCCTACTACTGGACCGAAACCGAGTGCTTTGACGCTTGCCGTTCGCCCCCACAGCCGTCCAGAGACTCGGTGGAGGCCTCCCCTGAAAGCTGGATTCCCACCGATCATTTGTTTCAAATCATAGCCCACTAGCTCTAAAGTAAGCGCTAAAAAGTCCTGCCAAAGTCACATAGGTCGTCATGTTACAATTTAGTCAATAAAGGCCAACTACTGGAGAGAAACCGAGTGCTTTGACGCTCGCCGTTCGCCCCCACAGCCGTCCAGAGACTCGGGGGAGGCCTCCTCTGAAAGCTGGATTCCCACCGATCGTTTGTTTAAAATCTTAGCCCACTAGCTCTAAAGTAAGCAATAAAAAGTCCTGCCAAAGTCACATAGGTCGTCATGTTACAATTTAGTCAATAAAAGCCTACTACTGGAGCGAAACCGAGTGCTTTGACGCTCGCCGTTCGGCCTCACGAGCTCCGAGAGGCTTGGAAGAGGCCTCCCTTGAAAGCTGGATTCCCAAGGCTTGTCTGTGTAAATTCCTAGCCCGCTAGGCAGAAATTAGGCGACCTAAAGTCGTGCCGAAGTCAAATCGGTCGTCATGGTACTCGAGCGAAACTGAGTGCTTTAACGCTCGCCGCTCGGCCCCAAAGCCGTCCAGAGACTCGGGGGAGGACTCCCCTGAAAGCTGGATTCGCACCGATCGTTTGTTTCAAATGTTAGCGCACTAGGTCAAAAGTAAGCGCTAAAAAGTCCTGCCAAAGTCACATAGGTTGTCATGTTACAATTTAGTCAATAAAGGCCAAAGACTGGAGCGAAACCGAGTGCTTTGACGCTCGCCGTTCGGGCCCACGACCTCCGAGGGGCTCGGAAGAGGCCTCCCCTGAAAGCTGGATTCCCACCGATCGTTTGTTTCAAATCTTAGCCCAGTAGCTGAAAAGTAGGCGCTAAGAAGTCCTGCCAAAATCACATAGGTCGTCATGTTACAATTTAGCCAATAAAGGCCTCCTACTGGACCGAAACTGAGTGCTTTAACGCTCGCCGCTCGGACCCACAGCCGTCCAGAGACTCGGGGGAGGACTCCCCTGAAAGCTGGATTCCCACCGATCGTTTGTTTCAAATCTTAGCGCACTAGGTGAAAAGTAAGCGCTAAAAAGTCCTGCCAAAGTCACATAGGTTGTCATGTTACAATTTAGTCAATAAAGGCCTACTACTGGAGCGAAACCGAGTGCTTTGACGCTCGCCGTTCGGGCCCACGCCCTCCGAGAGGCTTGGAAGAGGCCTCCCCTGAAAGCTGGATTCCCACCGATCGTTTCTTTCAAATCTTAGCCCAGTAGCTGAAAAGTAGGCGCTAAGAAGTCCTGCCAAAATCACATAGGTCGTCATGTTACAATTTAGCCAATAAAGGCCTCCTACTGGACCGAAACTGAGTGCTTTAACGCTCGCCGCTCGGCCCCACAGCCGTCCAGACACTCGGGGGAGGCCTCCCCTGAAAGCTGGATTCCCAAGGATTGTCTCTGTGAATTCCTAGCCCGCTAGGCTTAAATTAAGCGACCTAAAGTCGTGCCGAAGTCAAATCGGTCGTCATGGTACTCGAGCGAAACTGAGTGCTTTAACGCTCGCCGCTCGGCCCCACATTCGTCCAGAAACTCGGGGGAGGACTCCCTTGAAATCTGGATTCCCACCGATCGATTGTTTCAAATCTTAGCCCAATAGATCAAACGTAGGCGCTAAAAAGTCCTGCCAAAATCACATAGGTCGTCATGTTACAATTTAGTCAATAAAGGCCTCCTACTGGACCGAAACTGAGTGCTTTAACGCTCACCGCTCGGCCCCACAGCCGTCCAGAGACTCGGGGGTGGCCTCCCCTGAAAGCTGGATTCCCACCGATCGTTTGTTTCAAATCTGAGCGCACTAGCTCAAAAGTAAGCGCTAAAAAGTCCTGCCAAAGTCACACAGGTTGTCATGTTACAATTTAGTCAATAAAGGCCTACTACGGGAGCGAAACCGAGTGCTTTGACGCTCGCCGTTCGGGCCCACGACCTCCGAGAGGCTTGGAAGAGGCCTCCTCTGAAAGCTGGATTCCCACATTTTGCTTTGTTTCAAATCTTAGCCCACTAGCTCCAAAGTAGGCGCTAAAAAGTCTTGCCAAAGTCACATAGGTCGTCATGTTACAATTTAGTCAATAAAGGCCTACTACTGGAGAGAAACCGAGTCCTTTGACGCTCGCCGTTCGGCCCCACAGCTGTCCAGAGACTCGGGGGAGGCCTCCCCTGAAAGCTGGATTCTCACCGATCGTTTGTTTCAAATCTTAGCCCAGTAGGTGAAAAGTGGGCGCAAAAACGTCCTGCCAAAATCACATAGGTCGTCATGTTACAATTTAGTCAATAAAGGCCTACTACTGGAGAGAAACTGAGTGCTTTAACGCTCGCCGCTCGGCCCCACAGCCGTCCAGAGACTCGGGGGAGGCCTCCTCCGAAAGCTGGATTCCCTCCGATCGTTTGTTTCAAATCTTAGCCCACTAGGTCAAAAGTAGGCGCTAAAACGTCTTGCCAAAGTCACATAGGTCGTCATGTTACAATTTAGTCAATAAAGGCCTACTACTGGAGAGAAACCTAGTGCTTTGACGCTCGCCGTTCGAGCCCACGACCTCTGAGAGGCTTGGAAGAGGCCTCCCCTGAAAGCTGGATTCCCACCGATCGTTTGTTTCAAATCTTAGCCCAGTAGCTGAAAAGTAGGCGCTAAAACGTCCTGCAAAAATCACATAGGTCGTCATGTTACAATTTAGTCAATAAAGGCCAACTACTGTAGAGAAACCGAGTGCTTTGACGCTCGCCGTTCGCCCCCAAAGCCGTCCAGAGACTCGGGGGAGGCCTCCCCTGAAAGCTGGATTCCCACAGATCGTTTGTTTCAAATCTTAGCGCACTAGCTCAAAAGTAAGCGCTAAAATGTCCTGCCAAAGTCACATAGGTTGTCATGTTACAATTTAGTCAATAAAGGCCTCCTACTGGACCGAAACTGAGTGCTTTAACGCTCGCCGCTCGGCCCCACAGCCGTCCAGAGACTCGGGGGAGGACTCCCCCGAAAGCTGGATTCCCACCGATAATTTGTTTCAAATCTTAGCCCACTAGCTCAAAAGTAAGCGCTAAAAAGTCCTGCCAAAATCACGTAGGTCGTCATGTTACAATTTAGTCAATAAAGGCCTAACTACTGTAGCGAAAACGAGTGCTTTGACGCTCGCTGTTCGGCCCCACGACCTCCGAGAGGCTTCTAAGAGGCCTCCCCTGAAAGCTGGATTCCCACCGATCGTTTGTTTTAAATCTTCGCCCAGCAGCTGAAAAGTAAGCGCCAAAACGTCCTGCCAAAGTCACATAGGTTGTCATGTTACAATTTAGTCAATAAAGGCCTACTACTGGAACGAAACAGAGTGCTTTGACGCTCGCCGTTCGCCCCCAAAGCCGTCCAGAGACTCGGGGGAGGCCTCCCCTGAAAGCTGGATTCCCACCGATCGTTTGTTTCAAATCTTAGCGCAGTAGCTGAAAAGTAAGCGCCAAAACGTCCTGCCAAAGTCACATAGGTTGTCATGTTACAATTTAGTCAATAAAGGCCTACTACTGGAGCGAAACAGAGTGCTTTGACGCTTGCCGTTCAGCCCCACGACCTCCGAGAGGCTCGGAAGAGGCCTCCCCTGAAAGCTGGATTCCCACCGATCGTTTGTTTCAAATCTTAGCCCAGTAGCTGAAAAGTAAGCGCCAAAACGTCCTGCCAAAGTCACATAGGTTGTCATGTTACAATTTAGTCAATAAAGGCCTACTACTGGAGCGAAACCGAGTGCTTTGACGCTCGCCGTTCGGGCCCACGACCTCCAAGAGGCTTGGAAGAGGCCTCCCCTGAAAGCTTGATTCCCACCGATCGTTTGTTTCAAATCTTAGACCAGTAGCTGAAAAGTAGGCGCTAAAAAGTCCTGCAAAAATCACATAGGTCGTCATGTTACAATTTAGTCAATAAAGGCCTCCTACTGGACCGAAACTGAGTGCTTTAACGCTCGCCGCTCGGCCCCACAGCCGTCCAGAGACTCGGGGGCGGCCTCCCCTGAAAGATGGATTCCCCCCGATCGTTTGTGTCAAATCTTAGCCCATTAGCTCAAAAGTAGGCGCTAAAAAGTATTGCCAAAGTCACATAGGTCGTCATGTTACAATTTAGTCAATAAAGGGCTACTACTGGACCGAAACCGAGTGCTTTGACGCTCGCCGTTAGGCCCCACTACCTCTGAGAGGCTCGGAAGTGGCCTCCCCTGAAAGCTGGATTCCCAAGGATTGTCTGTGTGAATTCCTAGCCCGCTAGGCTGAAATTAAGCGACCTAAAGTCGTGCCAAAGTCACATAGGTCGTCATGTTACAATTTAGTCAATAAAGGCCTACTACTGGAGCGAAACCGAGTGCTTTGACGCTCGCCGTTCGGGCCCACGACCTCCAAGAGGCTTGGAAGAGGCCTCCCCTGAAAGCTGAATTCCCACCGATCGTTTCTTTCAAATCTTAGCCCAGTAGCTGAAAAGTAGGCGCTAAAAAGTCCTGCCAAAATCATATAGGTCGTCATGTTACAATTTAGTCAATATAGGCCTACTACTGGAGAGAAACCGAGTGCTTTGACGTTCGCCGTTCGGCCCCACAGCTGTCCAGAGACTCGGGGGTGGCCTCCCCTGAAAGCTGGATTCCCACCGATCGTTTGTTTCAAATCTTAGGCCACTAGCTCAAAACTAGGCGCTAAAATGTCCTGCCAAAGTCACATAGGTCGTCATGTTACAATTTAGTCAATAAAGGCCTACTACTGGAGAGAAACCGAGTGCTTTGACGCTCGCCGTTCGGCCCCACAGCAGTCCAGAGACTCGGGGGAGGCCTCCCCTGAAAGCTGGATTCCCACCGATCGTTTGTTTCAAATCTTAGCCCAGTAGCTGAAAAGTGGGCGCGAAAAAAGTCCTGCCAAAATCACATAGGTCGTCATGTTACAATTTAGTCAATAAAGGCCTACTACTGTAGCGAAAACGAGTGCTTTGACGCTCGCTGTTCGGCCCCACGACCTCCGAGAGGCTTGTAAGACGCCTCCCCTGAAAGCTGGATTCCCACCGATCGTTTGTTTTAAATCTTCGCCCAGTAGCTGAAAACTAGGCGCTAAAAAGTCCTGCCAAAATCACATAGGTCGTCATGTTACAATTTAGTCAAAAAAGGCCTCCTACTGGACCGAAACTGAGTGCTGTAACGCTCGCCGCTCGGCCCCACAGCCGTCCAGAGACTCGGGGGAGGACTCCCCTGAAAGCTGGATTCCCACCGATCGTTTGTTTCAAATCTTAGCCCACTAACTCAAAAGTAGGTGCCGTGACAACATAGGTTGTCATGTCATGTTACAATTTAGTCAATAAAGGCCTACTACTGGAGCGAAACCGAGTGCTTTAACGCTCGCCGTTCGGCCCCACGACCTCCGAGAGGCTTGGAAGAGGCCTCCCCTGAAAGCTGGATTCCCACCGATCGTTTGTTTCAAATCTTAGCCCAGTAGCTGAAAAGTAGGCGCTAAAAAGTCCTGCCAAAATCACATATGTCGTCATGTTACAATTTAGTCAATAAAGGCCTCCTACTGGACCGAAACTGAGTGCTTTAACGCTCGCCGCTCGGCCCCACGACCTCCGAGAGGCTTGGAAGAGGCCTCCCCTGAAAGCTGGATTCCAAACCGATCGTTTGTTTCAAATCTTAGCCCAGTAGCTGAAAAGTAGGCGCTAAAAGGTCCTGCCAAAATCACATAGGTCGTCATGTTACAATTTAGTCAATAAAGGCCGAAAGTTGAAAAACAAACAAACTTTTATGTCACTTCTGAATTCAAAAGTAGCTATCTATCAATTTTTTGTGTATTTGTAATAACATGAGGCAGTCATACATTTATGTAGGTTCAGAGTCACAATGTATCATGTAAATACATGCAAATGAATACACTGCATGTGGGAGTTATGTCTTTTAATTGCACATTGTGCAAAATAAAAATTGCAAAATCTTAGTTAATACTTGATTGGAGTCAAAGAAATCATTTCTTAGTTCAGATGCAAGACAACTAATTGTGTTCTTGAACGCATCATATTTATACCCTTAAAAAAAATGTGAGTGCAGCATTTCTGCACACAACTCTACCTTGAAACACTGACTCTCAAAGTGTGGTATCAGTACCACTTGTGGTATGCTGGCTCCCTCTAGTGGTACCCAAACAGATCACTGAATTCATTGTTCACATTGTGCATAAATGTTACATGGGCTTCAACTTTTCTTTTTCTTCATCCAGTACAGTACATAAGTACAGTTCGGTTGTATTTCCCTTTTAGGTACAATATTTTTGCCTTTAACCATTCAGAAATATTTGCTTTTAAACATTAATTTAGGTGAAACTTTTATTTAACTTGTTCGTGCAATACATTTTAAGGAAATTACTTAAGTCATTTTTTCCCTCTATTTTAAAGCACAGTGTTAATGTTCAAACTCTGCATGTTACTGTGGCTAATGGAAAAAAAAAATCAAATGTTTGGATGCCTCCGTGTTTTAATGTTGGTGATTATGGTGGAGCTTGGAGAGTTAAGTGTTTGTTTGTTTTTTGAGGTACAACTTTGTGAAAAAATTTGAGAATCACTGCCTTAAAAAGTTAAACCGCAACAAGATTTAAGTTGTAAACAACTGGAATATGTCTTTTCTCCTGCTCCAGGCTCAGCTTGAACACAAATGAGGTACTTGAACGCATCATACAATTGCAATGTTACTTTCAACTGTAGCTTCATTATTAAAACTCGGGATTGCTGCACACAACTATGCTCTAGTAATGTATAAAGCGCAGCAGGATTCCTGCAGTAAACGACACAAAAGATGCAATTTTTTTCAGTATAAAGGAATATACATGGAATTTCTGCCTTAAAATATGAAAATAGAGCATGTTTTCTATAGAAAATTGTTATATATACAGTTTTAAGAAGCTGAATTCTTATGGGGAAACTTGATAAATGGGAAAAACTAGTCTTTTAATGCATCTAAATAATGCAGTGAGATTCCACAAATCTTCCCGAAAAAAAGTTATTTTTCACCTAATTCAGGTGCATCTTGAATCTAATTGGTTACTTAAACATATCATTCCAAGATACAACTATAAAGTCAGGATTTATGCCTTAGAATCTGCAAATACAGCATGATTTCTGTCGGAAATAGTTCCATACGCAGCTTTTAAGAAGCTGAGAAACTTGATAAATGGGGAAAAACTAGTATTACGGTCCATATAAATCAATTCCATATATTACAAATCTTACTTGAACGTGTCATTCCACCAAACAACTATAAACTCATGATTTCTGGCTTAAAATGTTGAATCCATACAAATGACAAAACAAACGAACAAACACAAAACAACAACTAATTGGGTACCTGAACGCCACACGAAACCCTCGGCGCTGTCAAACACTTCAAAATCGCACTTTCGACTCCTCCGTCTCCGGAGCTCCACCACCAAGCCGCACAATGCAGCTCGCCGCGATCTCAGCACGCAGCGGACACGCACATGGAGGCGGGCGGGCGGGCGCTTCTCTGCAGGGACCCCCGGCGTCAAGCGGCAGCCGCGCGGTCGAGGCTGAGCGGCACTCTGCAATTTGCTCGCGCGAGGAAGAGGAGGAAGACGAGAGTGAGGAAGGAGGGGGCAGATGTGGAGGAGTGTGCAAGGAGGAGGAGGGAAGTTGTTTCCTCCAAGGACCGCCCCCCAAAACCGGAGAAGATTTCCTCTTGACTTTTGCACTCCAACAAAGTTCACGTGCACCTTTTTTGTTTTTGTAAGGGGGAGGGGCTAAAACGTCATCATTTACTCAACTGCAGATGGGAGAGGGAGGAAGAGTATTGCCTTGTGTGGCAAGTAAAAGTGGAGTTTGAAGCAAAATAAGACTGATGATGATAGACTCTGCACTATTAATTAATCTGAGAAACTCTTCCATAGGTGCTGCTGCTTTGGTTTGCGACATCTGCGATCTGAAAAATAGTGTTACGGTGGTCGTGGGGTGTCTATTGGAGGGAAGCGTGAGCCAAGTCAACAATTTCATGAATCCAAGAGACTGTTTACACGGCAAGGTAGATGCTGCTGTTTCGGTTCGCAACAGAGTTCTCCTGGAGGCTGAATCACCGTCATGTGAGTCAATTTGAGGGAGGCATTAATTTGCCCAACTGGTGGACTTAATTCATCTGAGAGGCTCTTGACGTGGTAGACGGGAGGTGCTCCTGTTTTGGTTAACAACAGAGTTCAACTGAACTCAGAAGTCAACTCTTAAATGTCCATTTTTTTTAACAATAGCGTCTTTCAAAAAACGATCATGTCAGCTTTAAGGAAACGTGACCTAACATCTGCTCCTCCGTCGAGGACATGAGATAATATAAACCTATTAAAACGACAAACTAAATCCAGTAAATTGTATTTTTGCTGTGAGATTAAAACACCAAGAAATTTGAGTATTTTAGTATGTTCTATTATCAATTATTTTTGATAGAAGGCCAACCAGACTGAAATATGAAAAGATAAGATACATCCCGTGTGTTCTTGTCTTACTTTAATGGTTTTATAAGATGAATAAAGTGCACTTTGCAGGTCATCACATGCACTCCCCACGAGTTCGAAATTAAGAACCCTAAAAGTCGCGCCAAATTCCCAGAGGTCCTCATGTTACAATTTAGTCAAAAAAGGCCTCCTACTGAACCGAAACTGAGTGCTTTAACGCTCGCCGTTCGGCCCCACGACCTCCGAGAGACTTGGAAGAGACCTCATTGAAAGCTGGATTCCGAAGGATTGTCTGTGTGAATTCCTAGCCCGCTAGGCTGAAATTAAGCGACCTAAAGTCGTGCCGAAGTCAAATCGGTCGTCATGGTACTCGAGCGAAACTGAGTGCTTTAACGCTCG
This sequence comes from Phycodurus eques, assembly GCF_024500275.1. Classification (NCBI taxonomy): domain Eukaryota; kingdom Metazoa; phylum Chordata; class Actinopteri; order Syngnathiformes; family Syngnathidae; genus Phycodurus; species Phycodurus eques. The sequence continues at coordinate 38,381 of NW_026904215.1, read as the reverse complement.
CCGCTCGGCCCCACAGTCGTCCAGAGACTCGGGGGAGGACTCCCCTGAAAGCTGGATTCCCACCGATAATTTTTTTCAAATCTTAGCCCACTAGCTCAAAAGTAAGCGCTAAAACGTCCTGCCAAAATCACATAGGTCGTCATGTTACAATTAAGTCAATGAAGGCCAACTACTGTAGAGAAACCGAGTGCTTTGACTATCGCCGTTCGCCCCCAAAGCCGTCCAGAGACTCGGGGGAGGCCTCCCCTGAAAGCTGGATTCCCACCGATCGTTTGTTTCAAATCTTAGCGCACTAGCTCAAAAGTAAGCGCTAAAATGTCCTGCCAAAGTCCCATAGGTTGTCATGTTACAATTTAGTCAATAAAGGACTACTACTGGAGCGAAACCGAGTGCTTTGACGCTTGCCGTTCGGCCCCACGACCTCCGAGAGGCTCGGAAGAGGCCTCCCCTGAAAGCTGGATTCCCACCGATCGTTTGTTTCAAATCTTAGCCCAGTAGCTGAAAAGTAGGCGCAAAAAACCCCTGCCAAAGTCACATAGGTCGTCATGTTACAATTTAGTCAATAAAGGCCTACTACTGGAGCGAAACCGATTGCTTTGACGCTCGCCGTTAGGCCCCACGACCTCTGAGAGGCTTAAAAGTGGCCTCCCCTGAAAGCTGGATTCCCAAGGATTGTCTGTGTGAATTCCTAGCCCGCTAGACTGAAATTAAGCGACCTAAAGTCGTGCCGAAGTCAAATCGGTCGTCATGGTACTCGAGCGAAACTGAGTGCTTTAACGCTCGCCGCTCGGCCCCACAGCCGTCCAGAGACTCGGGGGAGGACTCCCCTGAAAGCTGGATTCCCACCGATCGTTTGTTTCAAATCTTAGCCCACTAACTCAAATGTAGGTGCTAAAATATATGGGCTAAGATTTGAAACAAACGTGACAACATAGGTTGTCATGTCATGTTACAATTTAGTCAATAAAGGCCTACTACTGGAGCGAAACAGAGTGCTTTAACGCTCGCCGTTCGGCCCCACGACCTCCGAGAGGCTTGGAAGAGGCCTCCCCTGAAAGCTGGATTCCCACCGATCGTTTGTTTCAAATCTTAGCCCAGTAGCTGAAAAGTAGGCGCTAAAAAGTCCTGCCAAAATCACATAGGTCGTCATGTTACAATTTACTCAATAAAGGCCTAGTACTGGAGAGAAACCGAGTGCTTTGACGCTCGCCGTTCGGCCCCACAGTCGTCCGGAGACTCGGGGGAGGCCTCCCCTGAAAGCTGGATTCCCACCGATCGTTCGTTTCAAATCTTAGCCCACTAGCTCTAAAGTAAGCGCTAAAATATATGGGCTAAGATTTGAAACAAACGTGACAACATAGGTTGTCATGTCATGTTACAATTTAGTCAATAAAGGCCTACTACTGGAGCTGAAACCGAGTGCTTTGACGCTCGCCGTTCGGCCTCACGACCTCTGAGAGGCTTGGAAGAGTTCTCCCCTGAAAGCTGGATTCCCAAGGATTGTCTGTGTGTATTCCTAGCCCGCTAGGCTGAAATTAAGCGACCTAAAGTCGTGCCGAAGTCAAATCGGTCGTCATGGTACTCGAGCGAAACTGAGTGCTTTAACGCTCGCCGCTCGGCCCCACAGTCGTCCAGAGACTCGGGGGAGGACTCCCCTGAAAGCTGGATTCCCACCGATAATTTTTTTCAAATCTTAGCCCACTAGCTCAAAAGTAAGCGCTAAAACGTCCTGCCAAAATCACATAGGTCGTCATGTTACAATTAAGTCAATGAAGGCCAACTACTGTAGAGAAACCGAGTGCTTTGACTATCGCCGTTCGCCCCCAAAGCCGTCCAGAGACTCGGGGGAGGCCTCCCCTGAAAGCTGGATTCCCACCGATCGTTTGTTTCAAATCTTAGCGCACTAGCTCAAAAGTAAGCGCTAAAATGTCCTGCCAAAGTCCCATAGGTTGTCATGTTACAATTTAGTCAATAAAGGACTACTACTGGAGCGAAACCGAGTGCTTTGACGCTTGCCGTTCGGCCCCACGACCTCCGAGAGGCTCGGAAGAGGCCTCCCCTGAAAGCTGGATTCCCACCGATCGTTTGTTTCAAATCTTAGCCCAGTAGCTGAAAAGTAGGCGCAAAAAACCCCTGCCAAAGTCACATAGGTCGTCATGTTACAATTTAGTCAATAAAGGCCTACTACTGGAGCGAAACCGATTGCTTTGACGCTCGCCGTTAGGCCCCATGACCTCTGAGAGGCTTAAAAGTGGCCTCCCCTGAAAGCTGGATTCCCAAGGATTGTCTGTGTGAATTCCTAGCCCGCTAGACTGAAATTAAGCGACCTAAAGTCGTGCCGAAGTCAAATCGGTCGTCATGGTACTCGAGCGAAACTGAGTGCTTTAACGCTCGCCGCTCGGCCCCACAGCCATCCAGAGACTCGGGGGAGGACTCCCCTGAAAGCTGGATTCCCACCGATCGTTTGTTTCAAATCTTAGCCCACTAACTCAAATGTAGGTGCTAAAATATATGGGCTAAGATTTGAAACAAACGTGACAACATAGGTTGTCATGTCATGTTACAATTTAGTCAATAAAGGCCTACTACTGGAGCGAAACAGCGTGCTTTAACGCTCGCCGTTCGGCCCCACGACCTCCGAGAGGCTTGGAAGAGGCCTCCTCTGAAAGCTGGATTCCCACCGATCGTTTGTTTCAAATCTTAGCCCAGTAGCTGAAAAGTAGGCGCTAAAATGTCCTGCCAAAATCACATAGGTCGTCATGTTACAATTTACTCAATAAAGGCCTAGTACTGGAGAGAAACCGAGTGCTTTGACGCTCGCCGTTCGGCCCCACAGTCGTCCGGAGACTCGGGGGAGGCCTCCCCTGAAAGCTGGATTCCCACCGATCGTTCGTTTCAAATCTTAGCCCACTAGCTCTAAAGTAAGCGCTAAAATATATGGGCTAAGATTTGAAACAAACGTGACAACATAGGTTGTCATGTCATGTTACAATTTAGTCAATAAAGGCCTACTACTGGAGCGAAACCGAGTGCTTTGACGCTCGCCGTTCGGCCTCACGACCTCTGAGAGGCTTGGAAGAGTTCTCCCCTGAAAGCTGGATTCCCAAGGATTGTCTGTGTGTATTCCTAGCCCGCTAGGCTGAAATTAAGCGACCTAAAGTCGTGCCGAAGTCAAATCGGTCGTCATGGTACTCGAGCGAAACTGAGTGCTTTAACGCTCGCCGTTCGGCCCCACATCCGTCCAGATACTCGGGGGAGGACACCCCTGAAAGCTGGATTCCCACCGATAATGTGTTTCAAATCTTAGCCCACTAGCTCAAAAGTAAGCGCTAAAAAGTCCTGCCAAAATCACATAGGTCGTCATGTTACAATTTATTCAATAAAGGCCTACTACTGGACCGAAACTGAGTGCTTTAACGCTCGCCGCTCGGCCCCAAAGCCGTCCAGAGACTCGGGGGAGGACTCCCCTGAAAGCTGGATTCCCACCGATCGTTTGTTTCAAATCTTAGCGCACTAGGTCAAAAGTAAGCGCTAAAAAGTCCTGCCAAAATCACATAGGTTGTCATGTTACAATTTAGTCAATAAAGGCCTAAGACTGGAGCGAAACCGAGTGCTTTGACGCTCGCCGTTCGGGCCCACGACCTCCGAGAGGCTTGGAAGAGGCCTCCCCTGAAAGCTGGATTCCCACCGATCGTTTGTTTCAAATCTTCGCCCAGTAGCTGAAAAGTAGGCGCTAAAAAGTCCTGCCAAAGTCACATAGGTCGTCATGTTACAATTTAGTCAATAAAACCCTACTACTGGAGCGAAACAGAGTGCTTTGACGCTCGCCGTTCGGCCTCACGAGCTACGAGAGGCTTGGAAGAGGCCTCACTTGAAAGCTGGATTCCCAAGGCTTGTTTGTGTAAATTCCTAGCCCGCTAGGTAGAAATTAAGCGACCTAAAGTCGTGCCGAAGTCAAATCGGTCGTCATGGTACTCGAGCGAAACTGAGTGCTTTAACGCTCGCCGCTCGGCCCCACAGCCGTCCAGAGACTCGGGGGAGGACTCCCCTGAAAGCTGGATTCCCACCGATCGTTTGTTTCAAATCTTAGCACACTAGCTCAATACTAGGCGCTAAAATGTCCTGCCAAAGTCACATAGGTCGTCATGTTACAATTTAGTCAATAAAGGCCTACTACTGGAGAGAAACCAAGTGCTTTAACGCTCGCCGCTCGGCCCCAAAGCCGTCCAGAGACTCGGGGGAGGACTCCCCTGAAAGCTGGATTCCCACCGATCGTTTGTTTCAAATCTTAGCGCATTAGGTCAAAAGTAAGCGCAAAAAAAGCCCTGCCAAAGTCACATAGGTTGTCATGTTACAATTTAGTCAATAAAGGCCTAAGACTGGAGCGAAACCGAGTGCTTTGACGCTCGCCGTTCTGGCCCACGACCTCCGAGAGGCTTGGAAGAGGCCTCCCCTGAAAGCTGGATTCCCAAGGATTGTCTGTGTGAATTCCTAGCCCGCTAGGCTGAAATTAAGCGACCTAAAGTCGTGCCGAAGTCAAATTGGTCGTCATGGTACTCGAGCGAAACTGAGTGCTTTAACGCTCGCCGCTCGGCCCCACAGCCGTCCAGAGACTCGGGGGAGGACTACCCGGAAAGCTGGATTCCCACCGATCGTTTGTTTCAAATCTTAGCGCACTAGGTCAAAAGTAAGCGCTAAAACGTCCTGCCAAAGTCACATAGGTTGTCATGTTACAATTTAGTCAATATAGGCCTCCTACTGGAGCGACACCGAGTGCTTTGACACTCGCCGTTCGGCCCCACGACCTCCGAGAGGCTTGGAAGAGGCCTCCCCTGAAAGCTGGATTCCCACCGATCGTTTGTTTAAAATCTTAGCCCAGTAGCTGAAAAGTAGGCGCTAAGAAGTCCTGCTAAAATCACATAGGTCGTCATGTTACAATTTAGCCAATAAAGGCCTCCTACTGGACCGAAACTGAGTGCTTTAACGCTCGCCTCGCCGCTCGGCCCCACAGCCGTCCAGAGTCTCGGGGGAGGCCTCCCCTGAAAGCTGGATTCCCACCGATCGTTAATTTCAAATCTTAGCCCACTAGCTCAAACGTAGGCGCTAAAAAGTCTTGCCAAAGTCACATAGGTCGTCATGTTACAATTTAGTCAATAAAGGCCGACTACTGGAGAGAAACTGAGTGCTTTAACGCTCGCCGTTCGGCCCCACAACCTCCGAGAGGCTTGGAAGAGGCCTCCCCTGAAAGCTGGATTCCCACCGATCGTTTGTTTCAAATCTTAGCCCAGTAGGTGAAAAGTAGGCGCTAAAAAGTCCTGCCAAAATCACATAGGTCGTCATGTTACAATTTAGTCAATAAAGGCCTAAGACTGGAGCGAAACCGAGTGCTTTGACGCTCGCCGTTCGGCCCCATGACCTCCGAGAGGCTTGGAAGAGGCCTCCCCTGAAAGCTGGATTCCCACCGATCGTTTGTTTCAAATCTTAGCCGACTAGCTCAAAGGTAAGCGCTAAAACGTCCTGCCAAAGTCACAATGGTTGTCATGTTACAATTTAGTCAATAAAAGCCTACGACTGGAGCGAAACCGAGTGCTTCGACGCTCGCCGTTCGGCCCCACAAGCTCCGAGAGGCTTGGAAGAGGCCTCCCTCGAAAGCTGGATTCCCAAGGCTTGTCTGTGTGAATTCCTAGCCCGCTAGGCTGAAAGTAAGCGACCTAAAGTCGTGCCGAAGTCAAATCGGTTGTCATGGTACTCGAGCGAAACTGAGTGCTTTAACGGTCGCCGCTCGGCCCCACAGCAGTCCAGATACTCGGGGTAGGCCTCCCCTGAATGCTGGATTCCCACCGATCGTTTGTTTTAAAAAAATCTTAGCCCACTAGCTCAAAAGTAGGCGCTAAAAAGTCCTGCCAAAATCACATAGGTTATCATGTTACAATTTAGTCAATAAAGGCCTACTACTGGAGCGAAACCAAGTGCTTTGACGCTCGCCGTTCGGGCCCACGACCTCCGAGAGGCTTGGAAGAGGCCTCCCCTGAAAGCTGGATTCCCACCGATCATTTCTTTCAAATCTTAGCCCAGTAGCTGAAAAGTAGGCGCTAAAAAGTCCTGCCAAAATCATATAGGTCGTCAGGTTACAATTTAGTCAATAAAGTCCGCCGACTGGACCGAAACTGAGTGCTTTAACGCTCGCCGCTCGGCCCCACAGCCGTCCAGACACTCGGGAGAGGCCTCCCCAGAAAGCTGGTTTCCCACCGATCGTTTGTTTCAAATCTTAGCCCACTAGGTCAAAAGTAGGCGCTAAAATGTCTTACCAAAGTCACATTGGTCGTCATGTTACAATTTAGTCAATAAAGGCCTACTACTGTCGAGAAACCGAATGCTATGACGCTCGCCGTTCGGCCCCACGACCTCTGAGAGGCTTGGAAGTGGCCTCCCCTGAAAGCTGGATTCCCAAGGATTGTCTGTGTTAATTCCTAGCCCGCTAGGCTGAAATTAAGCGACCTAAAGCCGTGCCGAAGTCAAATCGGTCGTCATGGTACTCGAGCGAAACTGAGTGCTTTAACGCTCGCCGCTCGGCCCCACAGCCTTCCAGAGACTCGGGGGAGGACTCCCCTGAAAGCTGGATTCCCACCGATCGTTTGTTTCAAATCTTAGCGCACTAGGTCAAAAGTAAGCAGTAAAAAGTCCTCCCAAATTCACATAGGTTGTCATGCTACAATTTAGTCAATAAAGGCCTACTACTGGAGCGAAACCGAGTGCTTTGACGCTCGGCGTTCGCCCCCACAGCCGTCCAGAGACTCGGGGGAGGCCTCCCCTGAAAGCTGGATTCCCACCGATCGTTTGTTTCAAATCTTAGCCCACTAGCTCAAAAGTGAGCGCTAAAAAGTCTTGCCAAAGTCACATAGGTCGTCATGTTACAATTTAGTCAATAAAGGCCTACTACTGGAGCGAAACCGAGTGCTTTAACGCTCGCCGTTCGGCCCCACAACCTCCGAGAGGCTTGGAAGAAGCCTCCCCTGAAAGCTGGATTCCCACCGATCGTTTGTTTCAAATCCTAGCCCAGTAGCTGAAAAGTAGGCGCTAAAAAAGTCCTGCCAAAGTCACATAGGTCGTCATGTTACAATTTAGCCAATAAAGGCCTCCTACTGTACCGAAACTGAGTGCTTTAACGCTCGTCGCTCGGCCCCACAGCCGTCCAGAGACTCGGGGGAGGCCTCCCCTGAAAGCTGGAATCCCAACGATCGTGTGTTTCAAATCTGAGCCAACTAGCCAAAAGTAAGCGCTAAAAAGTCCTGCCAAAGTCACAATGGTTGTCATGTTACAATTTAGTCAATAAAGGCCTACTACTGGAGCGAAACCGAGTGCTTTGACGCTCGCCGTTCGGCCCCATGACCTCCGAGAGGCTTGGAAGAGGCCTCCCCTGAAAGCTGGATTCCCACCGATCGTTTGTTTCAAATCTTAGCCGACTAGCTCAAAGGTAAGCGCTAAAACGTCCTGCCAAAGTCACAATGGTTGTCATGTTACAATTTAGTCAATAAAAGCCTACGACTGGAGCGAAACCGAGTGCTTCGACGCTCGCCGTTCGGCCCCACAAGCTCCGAGAGGCTTGGAAGAGGCCTCCCTCGAAAGCTGGATTCCCAAGGCTTGTCTGTGTGAATTCCTAGCCCGCTAGGCTGAAATTAAGCGACCTAAAGTCGTGCCGAAGTCAAATCGGTTGTCATGGTACTCGAGCGAAACTGAGTGCTTTAACGGTCGCCGCTCGGCCCCACAGCAGTCCAGAGACTCGGGGTAGGCCTCCCCTGAAAGCTGGATTCCCACCGATCGTTTGTTTTAAAAAAATCTTAGCCCACTAGCTCAAAAGTAGGCGCTAAAAAGTCCTGCCAAAATCACATAGGTTATCATGTTACAATTTAGTCAATAAAGGCCTACTACTGGAGCGAAACCAAGTGCTTTGACGCTCGCCGTTCGGGCCCACGACCTCCGAGAGGCTTGGAAGAGGCCTCCCCTGAAAGCTGGATTCCCACCGATCATTTCTTTCAAATCTTAGCCCAGTAGCTGAAAAGTAGGCGCTAAAAAGTCCTGCCAAAATCATATAGGTCGTCAGGTTACAATTTAGTCAATAAAGTCCGCCGACTGGACCGAAACTGAGTTCTTTAACGCTCGCCGCTCGGCCCCACAGCCGTCCAGACACTCGGGAGAGGCCTCCCCAGAAAGCTGGTTTCCCACCGATCTTTTTTTTCAAATCTTAGCCCACTAGGTCAAAAGTAGGCGCTAAAATGTCTTACCAAAGTCACATTGGTCGTCATGTTACAATTTAGTCAATAAAGGCCTACTACTGTCGAGAAACCGAATGCTATGACGCTCGCCGTTCGGCCCCACGACCTCTGAGAGGCTTGGAAGTGGCCTCCCCTGAAAGCTGGATTCCCAAGGATTGTCTGTGTTAATTCCTAGCCCGCTAGGCTGAAATTAAGCGACCTAAAGCCGTGCCGAAGTCAAATCGGTCGTCATGGTACTCGAGCGAAACTGAGTGCTTTAACGCTCGCCGCTCGGCCCCACAGCCGTCCAGAGACTCGGGGGAGGACTCCCCTGAAAGCTGGATTCCCACCGATCGTTTGTTTCAAATCTTAGCGCACTAGGTCAAAAGTAAGCGCTAAAAAGTCCTCCCAAATTCACATAGGTTGTCATGCTACAATTTAGTCAATAAAGGCCTACTACTGGAGCGAAACCGAGTGCTTTGACGCTCGGCGTTCGCCCCCACAGCCGTCCAGAGACTCGGGGGAGGCCTCCCCTGAAAGCTGGATTCCCACCGATCGTTTGTTTCAAATCTTAGCCCACTAGCTCAAAAGTGAGCGCTAAAAAGTCTTGCCAAAGTCACATAGGTCGTCATGTTACAATTTAGTCAATAAAGGCCTACTACTGGAGCGAAACCGAGTGCTTTGAAGCTCGCCGATAGGCCCCACGACCTCTGAGAGGCTTGGAAGTTGCCTCCCCTGAAAGCTGGATTCCCAAGGATCGTCTGTGTGAATTCCTAGCCCGCTAGGCTGAAATTAAGCGACCTAAAGTCGTGCCGAAGTCAAATCGGTCGTCATGGTACTCGAGCGAAACTGAGTGCTTTAACGGTCGCCGCTCGGCCCCACAGCAGTCCAGAGACTCGGGGGAGGCCTCCCCTGAAAGCTGGATTCCCACCGATCGTTTGTTTTAAATCTTAGCCCACTAGCTCAAACGTAAGCGCTAAAAAGTCCTGCCAAAATCACATAGGTCGTCATGTTACAATTTAGTCAATAAAGGCCTATTACTGGACCGAAACTGAGTGCTTTAAGGCTCGCCGCTCAGCCCTACAGCCGTCCAGAGACTCAGGGGAGGTCTCCCCTGAAAGCTTGATTCCCACCGATTGTTTGTTTTAAATCTTAGCCCACTAGCTCAAACGTAAGCGCTAAAAGTCCTGCCAAAATCACATAGGTCGTCATGTTACAATTTAGTCAATAAAGCCCTACGACTGGAGAGAAACCGAGTACTTTGACGCTCGCCGTTCGGCCCCACAGCCATCCAGAGACTCGGGGGAGGCCTCCCCTGAAAGTTGGAATCCCAACGATCGTGTGTTCCAAATCTGAGCCAACTAGCTCAAAAGTAAGCGCTAAAAAGTCCTGCAAAAGTCACAATGGTTGTCATGTTACAATTTAGTCAATGAAGGCCTCCTACTGTACCGAAACTGAGTGCTTTAACGCTCGCCGCTCGGCCTCACAGCCGTCCAGAGACTCGGGGGAGGACTCCCCTGAAAGCTGGATTCCCACCGATTGTTTGTTTCAAATCTTAGCCCACTAGCTCAAAACTAGGCGCTAAAATGTCCTGCCAAAGTCACATAGGTCGTCATGTTACAATTTAGTCAATAAAGGCCTACTACTGGAGAGAAACCAAGTGCTTTGACGCTCGCCCTTCGGCCCCACAGCTGTCCAGAGACTCGGGGGAGGCCTCCCCTGAAAGCTGTATTTCCACCGATCGTTTGTTTCAAATCTTAGCCCACTAGCTCAAAAGTGAGCGCTAAAAAGTCTTGCCAAAGTCACATAGGTCGTCATGTTACAATTTAGTCAATAAAGGCCTACTACTGGAGCAAAACCGAGTGCTTTAACGCTCGCCGTTCGGCCCCACAACCTCCGAGAGGCTTGGAAGAAGCCTCCCCTGAAAGCTGGATTCCCACCGATCGTTTGTTTCAAATCCTAGCCCAGTAGCTGAAAAGTAGGCGCTAAAAAGTCCTGCCAAAATCACATAGGTCGTCATGTTACAATTTAGTCAATTAAGGCCTCCTACTGGACCAAAACTGAGTGCTTTAACGCTCGCCGCTCGGCCCCACAGCCATCCAGAGACTTGGGGGAGGCTTCCCCTGAAAGCTGGATTCCCACCGATCGTTTGTTTCAAATCTTAGCCCACTAGCTCAAACGTAGGCGCTAAAATGTCCTGCCAAAGTCACATAGGTCGTCATGTTACAATTTAGTCAATAAAGGCCTACTACTGGAGAGAAACCAAGTGCTTTGACGCTCGGCGTTCGGCTCCACAGCTGTCCAGAGACTCGGGAGAGGCCTCCCCTGAAAGCTGTATTCCCACCGATCGTTTATTTCAAATCTTAGCCCACTAGCTCAAAGGTGAGCGCTAAAAAGTCTTGCCAAATTCACATAGGTCGTCATGTTACAATTTAGTCAATAAAGGCCTACTACTGGAGCGAAACCTACTGCTTTAACGCTCGCCGTTCGGCCCCACAACCTCCGAGAGGCTTGGAAGAAGCCTCCCCTGAAAGCTGGATTCCCACCGATCGTTTGTATCAAATCCTAGCCCAGTAGCTGAAAAGTAGGCGCTAAAAAGTCCTGCCAAAATCACATAGGTCGTCATGTTACAATTTAGTCAATAAAGGCCTCCTACTGTACCGAAACTGAGTGCTTTAACGCTCGCCGCTCGGCCCCACAGCCGTCCAGAGACTCGGGGGAGGACTCCCCTGAAAGCTGGATTCCCACCGATTGTTTTCTTTCAAATCTTAGCCCACTAGCTCAAAACTAGGCGCTAAAATGTCCTGCCAAAGTCACATAGGTCGTCATGTTACAATTTAGTCAATAAAGGCCTACTACTGGAGCGAAACAGAGTGCTTTAACGCTCGCCGTTCGGCCCCACGACCTCCGAGAGGCTTGGAAGAGGCCTCCCCTGAAAGCTGGATTCCCACCGATCGTTTGTTTCAAATGTTAGCCTACTAGCTCAAAAGTAGGCGCTAAAATGTCCTGCCAAAGTCACATAGGTCGTCATGTTACAATTTAGTCAATAAAGGCCTACTACTGGAGAGAAACCAAGTGCTTTGACGCTCGGCGTTCGGCCCCACAGCTGTCCAGAGACTCGGGGGAGGCCTCCCCTGAAAGCTGTATTCCCACCGATCGTTTGTTTCAAATCTTAGCCCACTAGCTCAAAAGTGAGCGCTAAAAAGTCTTGCCAAAGTCACATAGGTCGTCATGTTACAATTTAGTCAATAAAGGCCTACTACTGGAGCGAAACCTAGTGCTTTAACGCTCGCCGTTCGGCCCCACAACCTCCGAGAGGCTTGGAAGAAGCCTCCCCTGAAAGCTGGATTCCCACCGATCGTTTGTTTCAAACCCTAGCCCAGTAGCTGAAAAGTAGGCGCTAAAAAGTCATGCCAAAATCACATAGGTCGTCATGTTACAATTTAGTCAATAAAGGCCTCCTACTGTACCGAAACTGAGTGCTTTAACGCTCGCCGCTCGGCCCCACAGCCGTCCAGAGACTTGGGGGAGGCTTCCCCTGAAAGCTGGATTCCCACCGATCGTTTGTTTCAAATCTTAGCCCACTAGCTCAAAACTAGGCGCTAAAATGTCCTGCCAAAGTCACATAGGTCGTCATGTTACAATTTAGTCAATAAAGGCCTACTACTGGAGAGAAACCAAGTGCTTTGACGCTCGGCGTTCGGCCCCACAGCTGTCCAGAGACTCGGGGGAGGCCTCCCCTGAAAGCTGTATTCCCACCGATCGTTTTTTTCAAATTTTAGCCCACTAGCTCAAAAGTGAGCGCTAAAAAGTCTTGCCAAAGTCACATAGGTCGTCATGTTACAATTTAGTCAATAAAGGCCTACTACTGGAGCGAAACCGAGTGCTTTGACGGTCGCCGATAGGCCCCACGACCTCTGAGAGGCTTGGAAGTGGCCTCCCCTGAAAGCTGGAATCCCAAGGATCGTCTGTCTGAATTCCTAGCCCGCTAGGCTGAAATTAAGCGACCTAAAGTCGTGCCGAAGTCAAATCGGTCGTCATGGTACTCGAGCGAAACTGAGTGCTTTAACGGTCGCCGCTCGGCCCCACAGCAGTCCAGAGACTCGGGGGAGGCCTCCCCTGAAAGCTGGATTTCCACCGATCGTTTGTTTTAAATCTTAGCCCACTAGCTCAAACGTAAGCGCTAAAAAGTCCTGCCAAAATCACATAGGTCGTCATGTTACAATTTAGTCAATAAAGGCCTATTACTGGACCGAAACTGAGTGCTTTAAGGCTCGCCGCTCGGCCCCACAGCCGTCTAGAGACTTGGGGGAGGCTTCCCCTGAAAGCTGGATTCCCACCGATCGTTTTTTTCAAATCTTAGCCCACTAGCTCAAAACTAGGCGCTAAAATGTCCTGCCAAAGTCACATAGGTCGTCATGTTACAATTTAGTCAATAAAGGCCTACTACTGGAGAGAAACCAAGTGCTTTGACGCTCGGCGTTCGGCCCCACAGCTGTCCAGAGACTCGGGGGAGGCCTCCCCTGAAAGCTGTATTCCCACCGATCGTTTTTTTTTTTAATCTTAGCCCACTAGCTCAAACGTAAGCGCTAAAAAGTCCTGCCAAAATCACATAGGTCGTCATGTTACAATTTAGTCAATAAAGCCATACGACTGGAGAGAAACCGAGTGCTTTGACGCTCGCCGTTCGGCCCCACAGCCATCTAGAGACTCGGGGGAGGCCTCCCCTGAAAGCTGGAATCCCAACGATCGTGTGTTTCAAATCTGAGCCAACTAGCTCAAAAGTAAGCGCTAAAAAGTCCTGCCAAAGTCACAATGGTTGTCATGTTACAATTTAGTCAATAAAGGCCTACTACTGGAGCGAAACCGAGTGCTTTGACGCTCGCCGTTCGGCCCCATGACCTCCGAGGGGCTTGGAAGAGGCCTCCCCTGAAAGCTGGATTCCCACCGATCGTTTGTTTCACATCTTAGCCCAGTAGCTGAAAAGTAGGCGCTAAAAAGTCCTGCCAAAATCACATAGGTCGTCATGTTACAATTTAGTCAATAAAGGCCTCCTACTGGACCGAAACTGAGTGCTTTAATGCTCGCCGCTTGGCCTCAAAGCCGTCCAGAGACTCAAGGGACGCGTCCCCTGAAAGCTGGATTCCCACCGATCGTTTGTTTCAAATCTTAGCCCTCTAGCTCAAAAGTAGGCGCTAAAACGTCATGCCAAAGTCACATAGGTCGTCATGCTACAATTTAGTCAATAAAGGCCCACTACTGGAGCGAAAACGAGTGCTTTGACGCTCGCCGTTCGGCCCCACAGCTGTCCAGAGACTCGGGGGAGGCCTCCCCTGAAAGCTGGATTCCCACCGATCGTTTGTTTCAAATATTAGCCCACTAGCTTAAAAGTAGGCGCTAAAAAGTCTTACCAAAGTCACATTGGTTGTCATGTTACAATTTAGTCAATAAAGGCCTCCTACTGGACCGAAACTGAGTGCTTTAATGCTCGCCGTTCGGCCCCACAGCCGTCCAGAGACTCAAGGGAGGCGTCCCCTGAAAGCTGGATTCCCACCGATCGTTCGTTTCAAATCTTAGCCCACTAGCTCAAACGTAGGCGCTAAAATGTCCTGCCAAAGTCACATAGGTCGTCATGTTACAATTTAGTCAATAAAGGCCCACTACTGGAGCGAAAATGAGTGCTTTGACGCTCGCCGTTCAACCCCACAGCTGTCCAGAGACTCGGGGGAGGCCTCCCCTGAAAGCTGGATTTCCACCGATCGTTTGTTTCAAATCTTAGCCCACTAGCTTAAAAGTAGGCGCTAAAAAGTCTTACCAAAGTCACATTGGTCGTCATGTTACAATTTAGTCAATAAAGGCCTACTACTGTCGAGAAACCGAATGCTATGACGCTCGCCGTTCGGCCCCAAGACCTCCGAGAGGCCTCCCCTGAAAGCTGGATTCCCACCGATCGTTTGTTTCAAATCTTAGCCCAGTAGCTGAAAAGTAGGCGCTAAGAAGTCCTGCCAAAATCACATAGGTCGTCATGTTACAATTTACCCAATAAAGGCCTCCTACTGGACCGAAACTGAGTGCTTTAACGGTCGCCGCTCGGCCCCACAGCCGTCCAGAGACTCGGGGGAGGACTCACCTGAAAGCTGGATTCCCACCGATCGTGTGTTTCAAATCTTAGCGCACTAGGTGAAAAGTAAGCACTAAAAAGTCCTTCCAAAGTCACATAGGTTGTCATGTTACAATTTAGTCAATAAAGGCCTCCTACTGGACCGAAACTGAGTGCTTTAATGCTCGCCGCTCGGCCCCACAGCCGTCCAGAGACTCAAGGGAGGCGTCCCCTGAAAGCTGGATTCCCACCGATCGTTTGTTTCAAATCTTAGCCCACTAGCTCAAAAGTAGGCGCTAAAAAGTCATGCCAAAGTCACATAGGTCGTCATGTTACAATTTAGTCAATAAAGGCCCACTACTGGAGCGAAAACGAGTGCTTTGACGCTCGCCGTTCGGCCCCACGACCTCCGAGAGGCTTGGAAGAGGCCTCCCCTGAAAGCTGGATTCCCACCGATCGTTTGTTTCAAATCCTAGCCCAGTAGCTGAAATGTAGGCGCTAAAAAGTCCTGCCAAAATCACATAGGTCGTCATGTTACAATTTAGTCAATAAAGGCCTCCTACTGGACCGAAACTGAGTGCTTTAATGCTCGCCGCTCGGCCCCACAGCCGTCCAGAGACTCAAGGGAGGTGTCCCCTGAAAGCTGGATTCCCACCGATCGTTTGTTTCAAATCTTAATCCACTAGCTCAAAAGTAGGCGCTAAAATGTCCTGCCAAAGTCACATAGGTCGTCATGTTACAATTTAGTCAATAAAGGCCCACTACTGGAGCGAAAACGAGTGCTTTGACGCTCGACGTTCAACCCCACAGCTGTCCAGAGACTCGGGGGAGGCCTCCCCTGAAAGCTGGATTTCCACCGATCGTTTGTTTCAAATCTTAGCCCACTAGCTTAAAAGTAAGCGCTAAAAAGTCCTGCCAAAATCACATAGGTTGTCATGTTACAATTTAGTCAATAAAGGCCTACTACTGGAGCGAAACCGAGTGCTTTGACGCTCGCCGTTCGGCCCCACGACCTCCGAGAGGCTTGGAAGAGGCCTCCCCTGAAAGCTGGATTCCCACCGATCGTTTGTTTCATATCCTAGCCCAGTAGCTGAAAAGTAGGCGCTAAAAAGTCCTGCCAAAATCACATAGGTCGTCATGTTACAATTTAGTCAATAAAGGCCTCCTACTGGACCGAAACTGTGTGCTTTAACGCTCGCCGCTCGGCCCCACAGCCGTCCAGAGACTTGGGGGAGGACTCCCCTGAAAGCTGGATTCCCACCGATCGTTTGTTTCAAATCTTATCCCACTAGCTCAAAACTAGGCGCTAAAATGTCCTGCCAAAGTCACATAGGTCGTCATGTTACAATTTAGTCAATAAAGGCCTACTACTGGAGAGAAACCGAGTGCTTTGACGCTCGCAGATAGGCCCCACGACCTCTGAGAGGCTTGGAAGTGGCCTCCCCTGAAAGCTGGATTCCCAAGGATTGTCTGTGTGAATTCCTAGCCCGCAAGGCTGAAATTAAGCGACCTAAAGTCGTGCCGAAGTCAAATCGGTCGTCATGGTACTCGAACGAAACTGAGTGCTTTAACGCTCGCCGCTCGGCCCCACAGCCGTCCAGAGACTCGGGGGAGGACTCCCCTGAAAGCTGGATTCCCACCGATCGTTTGTTTCAAATCTTAGCACACTAGGTCAAAAGTAAGCGCTAAAACGTCCTGCCAAAGTCACATAGGTTGTCATGTTACAATTTAGTCAATAAAGGCCTCCTACTGGAGCGAAACCGAGTGCTTTGACGCTCGCCGTTCGGCCCCACGACCTCCGAGAGGCTTGGAAGAGGCCTCCCCTGAAAGCTGGATTCCCACCGATCGTTTCTTTCAAATCTTAGCCTAGTAGCTGAAAAGTAGGCGCTAAAAAGTCCTGCCAAAATCACATAGGTCGTCATGTTACAATTTAGTCAATAAAGTCCTCCTACTGGACCGAAACTGAGTGCTTTAACGCTTGCCGCTCGGCCCCACAGCCGTCCAGACACTCGGGGGAGGCCTCCCCTGAAAGCTGGATTCCCACCGATCGTTTGTTTCAAATTGTAGCCCACTAGCTCAAAAGTAGGTGCTAAAAAGTCTTACCAAAGTCACATAGGTCGTCATGTTACAATTTAGTCAATAAAGGCCTCCTACTGGACCGGAACTGAGTGCTTTAATGCTCGCCGTTCGGCCCCACGACCTCTGAGAGGCTTGGAAGTGGCCTCCCCTGAAAACTGGATTCCCAAGGATTTTCTGTGTGAATTCCTAGCCCGCTAGGCTGAAATTAAGCGACCTAAAGACGTGCCGAAGTCAAATCGGTCGTCATGATAACGAGCGAAACTGAGTGCTTTAAAGCTCGCCGCTCGGTCCCACAGCCGTCCAGAGACTCGGGGGAGGACTCCCCTGAAAGCTGTATTCCCACCGATCGTTAGTTTCAAATCTTAGCGCACGAGGTGAAAAGTAAACGCTAAAAAGTCCTGCCAAAGTCACATAGGTTGTCATGTTAAAATTTAGTCAATAAAGGCCTACTACTGGAGCGAAACCGAGTGCTTTGATGCTCGCCATTCGGGCCCACAACCTCCAAGAGGCTTGGAAGAGGCCTCCCCTGAAAGCTGGATTCCCACCGATCGTTTCTTTCAAATCTTAGCCCAGTAGCTGAAAAGTAGGCGCTAAAAAGTCCTGCCAAAATCACATAGGTCGTCATGTTACAATTTAGTCAATAAAGGCCTATTACTGGACCGAAACTGAGTGCTTTAACGCTCGCCGCTCGGCCCCACAGCCGTCCAGAGACTCGGGGGTAGCCTCCCCTGAAAGCTGGATTCCCACCGATCGTTTGTTTCAAATCTTAGCCCACTAGCTCAAAGGTAAGCGCTAAAAGGTCTTGCCAAAGTCACATAGGTCGTCATGTTACAATTTAGTCAAAGGCCTACGACTGGAGCGAAACCGAGTGCTTCGACGCTCGCCGTTCGGCCCCACAAGCTCCGAGAGGCTTGGAAGAGGCCTCCCTTGAAAGCTGGATTCCCAAGGCTTGGCTGTGTGAATTCCTAGCCCGCTAGGCTGAAATTAAGCGACCTAAAGTCGTGCCGAAGTCAAATCGGTTGTCATGGTACTCGAGCGAAACTGAGTGCTTTAACGGTCGCCGCTCGGCCCCACAGCAGTCCAGAGACTTGGGGTAGGCCTCCCCTGAAAGCTGGATTCCCACCGATTGTTTGTTTCAAATCTTCGCCCAGTAACTGAAAAGTAGGCGCTAAAAAGTCCTGCCAAAATCACATAGGTCGTCAGGTTACAATTTAGTCAATAAAGTCCGCCGACTGGACCGAAACTGAGTGCTTTAACGCTCGCCGCACGGCCCCACAGCCGTCCAGACACTCAGGGGAGGCCTCCCATGAAAGCTGGATTCCCACCGATCGTTTGTTTCAAATCTTAGCCCACTAGCTTAAAAGTAGGCGCTAAAAAGTCTTACCAAAGTCACATTGGTCGTCATGTTACAATTTAGTCAATAAAGGCCTACTACTGTCGAGAAACCGAATGCTATGACGCTCACCGTTCGGTCCCACGACCTCCGAGAGGCTTGGAAGAGGCCTCCCCTGAAAGCTGGATTCCCACCGATCGTTTGTTTCAAATCTTAGCCCAGTAGCTGAAAAGTAGGCGCTAAGAAGTCCTGCCAAAATCACATAGGTCGTCATGTTACAATTTAGCCAATAAAGGCCTCCTACTGGACCGAAACTGAGTGCTTTAACGCTCGCCGCTCGGCCCCACAGCCGTCCAGAGACTCGGGGGAGGACTCCCCTGAAAGCTGGATTCCCACCGATCGTTTGTTTAAAATCTTAGCGCACTAGGTGAAAAGTAAGCGCTAAAAAGTCCTGCCAAATTCACATAGGTTGTCATGTTACAATTTAGTCAATAAAGGCCTACTACTGGACCAAAAGTGAGTGCTTTGACGCTCGCCGTTCGGCCCCACGACCTCCGAGAGGCTTGGAAGAGGCCTCCCCTGAAAGCTGGATTCCCACCGATCGTTTGTTTCATATCCTAGCCCAGTAGCTGAAAAGTAGGCGCTAAAAAGTCCTGCCAAAATCACATAGGTCGTCATGTTACAATTTAGTCAATAAAGGCCTCCTACTGGACCAAAAGTGAGTGCTTTTACGCTCGCCGCTCGGCCCCACAGCCGTCCAGAGACTCAGAGGAGGACTCCCCTGAAAGCTGGATTCCCACCGATCGTTTGTTTCAAATCTTAGCCCACTAGCTTAAAACTAGGCGCTAAAATGTCCTGCCAAAGTCACATAGGTCGTCATGTTACAATTTAGCCAATAAAGGCCTCCTACTGGACCGAAACTGAGTGCTTTAACGCTCGCTGCTCGGTCCCACAGCCGTCCAGAGACTCGGGGGAG
Organism: Phycodurus eques; assembly: GCF_024500275.1. Classification (NCBI taxonomy): domain Eukaryota; kingdom Metazoa; phylum Chordata; class Actinopteri; order Syngnathiformes; family Syngnathidae; genus Phycodurus; species Phycodurus eques. The sequence goes on along the minus strand of NW_026904215.1, from coordinate 19,641 downwards.
GACTCCCCTGAAAGCTGGATTCCCACCGATCGTTTGTTTCAAATCTTAGCGCACTAGGTGAAAAGTAAGCGCTAAAAAGTCCTGCCAAAGTCACATAGGTTGTCATGTTACAATTTAGTCAATAAAGGCCTACTACTGGAGCGAAACAGAGTGCTTTGACGCTCGCCGTTCGGGCCCACGACCTCCGAGAGGCTTGGAAGAGGCCTCCCCTGAAAGCTGGATTCCCACCGATCGTTTCTTTCAAATCTTAGCCTAGTAGCTGAAAAGTAGGCGCAAAAAAGTCTTACAAAAGTCACATAGGTCGTCATGTTACAATTTAGTCAATAAAGGCCTACTACTGTAGAGAAACCGAATGCTATGACGCTCGCCGTTCGGCCCCACGACCTCCGAGAGGCTTGGAAGAGGCCTCCCCTGAAAGCTGGATTCCCAAGGATTGTCTGTGTGAATTCCTAGCCCGCTAGGCTGAAATTAAGCGATCTAAAGTCGTGCCGAAGTCAAATCGGTCGTCATGGTACTCGAGCGAAACTGAGTGCTTTAACGCTCGCCGCTCGGCCCCACAGCCATTCAGAAACTCGGGGGAGGACTCCCCTGAAAGATGGATTCCCACCGATAATGTGTTTCAAATCTTAGCCCACTAACTCAAAAGTAAGCGATAAAATGTCCTGCCAAAGTCACAGAGGTCGTCATGTTACAATTTAGTCAATAAAGGCCTCCTACTGGACCGGAACTGAGTGCTTTAATGCTCGCTGTTCGGCCCCACAACCTCAGAGAGGCTTGGAAGAGGCCTCCCCTGAAAGCTGGATTCCCACCGATCGTTTGTTTCAAATCTTAGCCCAGTAGCTGAAAAGTAGGCGCTAAAAATTCCTGCCAAAATCACATAGGTCGTCATGTTATAATTTAGTCAATAAAGGCCTCCTACTGGACCGAAACTGAGTGCTTTAATGCTCGCCGCTCGGCCCCACAGCCGTCCAGAGACTCAGGGGAGGCCTCCCCTAAAAGCTGGATTCCCACCGATCGTTTGTTTCAAATCTTAGCCCAGTAGCTGAAAAGTAGGCGCAAAAAAGTACTGCCAAAGTCACATAGGTCGTCATGTTACAATTTAGTCAATAAATGCCTACTACTGGACCGAAACCGAGTGCTTTGACGCTCGCCGTTCGGCCCCACGACCTCTGAGAGGCTTGGAAGGGGCCTCCCCTGGAAACTGGATTCCCAAGGATTGTCTGTGTGAATTCCTAGCCCGCTAGGCTGAAATTAAGCGACCTAAAGTCGTGCCGAAGTCAAATCGGTCGTCATGGTACTCGAGCGAAACTGAGTGCTTTAAAGCTCGCCGCTCGGTCCCACAGCCGTCCAGAGACTCGGGGGGGGGTCTCCCCTGAAAGCTGGATTCCCACCGATTGTTAGTTTCAAATCTTAGCGCACTAGGTAAAAAGTAAGCGCTAAAAAGTCCTGCCAAAGTCACATAGGTTGTCATGTTAAAATTTAGTCAATAAAGGCCTACTACTGGAGCGAAACCGAGTGCTTTGATGCTCGCCGTTCGGGCCCACAACCTCCAAGAGGCTTGGAAGAGGCCTCACCCTGAAAGCTGGATTCCCACCGATCGTTTCTTTCAAATCTTAGCCCAGTAGCTGAAAAGTAGGCGCTAAAAAGTCCTGCCAAAATCACATAGGTCGTCATGTTACAATTTAGTCAATAAAGGCCTATTACTGGACCGAAACTGAGTGCTTTAACGCTCGCCGCTCGGCCCCACAGCCGTCCAGAGACTCGGGGGAAGCCTCCCCTGAAAGCTGGATTCCCACCGATCGTTTGTTTCAAATCTTAGCCCACTAGGTCAAACATAGGCGCTAGAAAGTCTTGCCAAAGTCACATAGGTTGTCATGTTACAATTTAGTCAATAAAGGCCTACTACTGGACCGAAACTGAGTGCTTTAACGCTCGCCGCTCGGCCCCACAGCCGTCCAGAGACTCAGGGGAGGCCTCCCCTGAAAGCTGGATTCCCACCGATCGTTTGTTTCAAATCTTAGCCCAGTAGCTGAAAAGTAGGCGCAAAAAAGTCCTGCCAAAATCAGATAGGTCGTCATGTTACAATTTAGTCAATAAAGGCCTACGACTGGAGAGAAACCCAGTGCTTTGATGCTCGCCGTTCGGCCACACAGCCATCCAGAGACTCAGGGGAGGCCTCCCCTGAAATCTGGAATCCCACCGATCGTTTGTTTCAAATCTTAGCCAACTAGCTCAAAAGTAAGCGCTAAAAAGTCCTGCCAAAGTCACATAGGTTGTCATGTTACAATTTAGTCAATAAAGGCCTACTGCTAGAGCGAAACCGAGTGCTTGGACGGTCGCCGTTCGGCCCCATGACCTCCGAGAGGCTTGGAAGCGGCCTCCCCTGAAAGCTGGATTCCCACCGATCGTTTGTTTAAAATCTTAGCCCAGTAGCTGAAAAGTAGGCGCAAAAAAGTCCTGCCAAAATCACATAGGTTGTGATGTTACAATTTAGTCAATAAAGGGTTACTACTGGAGCGAAACCAAGTGCTTCGACGCTCGCCGTTCGGCCCCACGAGCTAAGGGAGGCTTGGAAGAGGCCTCCTTTGAAAGCTGCATTCCCAAGGTTTGTCTGTGTGAATTCCTAGCCCGCTAGGCTGAAATTAAGCGACCAAAAGCCGTGCCGAAGTCAAATTGGTCGTCATGGTACTCGAGCGAAACTGAGTGCTTTAACGGGCGCCGCTCGGCCACACAGCCGTCCAGAGACTCGGGGGAGGACTCCCCTGAAAGCTGGATTCCCATCCATCGTTTGTTTCAAATCTTAGCGCACTAGCTCAAACGTAAGCGCTAAAAAGTCCTGCCAAAATCACATAGGTCGTCATGTTACAATTCAGTCAATAAAGGCCTATTACTGGACCGAAACTGAGTGCTTTGACGGTCGCCGTTCGGCCCCACAGCCGTCCAGAGACTCGGGGGAGGCCTCCCCTGAAAGCTGGATTCCCACCGATCGTTTGTTTCAAATCTTAGCCCCGTAGCTGAAAAGTAGGCGCTAAAAAGTCCTGCCAAAATCACATAGGTCGTCATGTTACAATTTAGTCAATAAAGGCCTACTACTGGAGAGAAACCATGTGCTTTAACGCTCGCCGCTCGGCCCCATAGCCGTCCAGAGACTCGGGGGAGGCCTTCCCTGAAAGCTGGATTCCCACCGATCGTTTGTTTCAAATCTTAGCTCAGTAGCTCAAAACTAGGCGCTAAAATGTCCTGCCAAAGTCATATAGGTCGTCATGTTACAATTTAGTCAATAAAGGGCTACTACTGGAGAGAAACCGAGTGCTTTGACGCTCGTAGATAGGCCCCACGACCTCTGAGAGGCTTGGAAGTGGCCTCCCCTGAAAGCTGGATTCCCAAGGATTGTCTGTGTGAATTCCTAGCCCGCTAGACTGAAATTAAGCGACCTAAAGTCGTGCCGAAGTCAAATCGGTCGTCATGGTACTCGAACGAAACTGAGTGCTTTAACGCTCGCCGCTCGGCCCCACAGCCGTCCAGAGACTCGGGGGAGGACTCCCCTGAAAGCTGGATTCCCACCGATCGTTTGTTTCAAATCTTAGCACACTAGGTCAAAAGTAAGCGCTAAAACGTCCTGCCAAAGTCACATAGGTTGTCATGTTACAATTTAGTCAATAAAGGCCTCCTACTGGAGCGAAACCGAGTGCTTTGACGCTCGCCGTTCGGCCCCACGACCTCCGAGAGGCTTGGAAGAGGCCTCCCCTGAAAGCTGGATTCCCACCGATCGTTTCTTTCAAATCTTAGCCTAGTAGCTGAAAAGTAGGCGCTAAAAAGTCCTGCCAAAATCACATAGGTCGTCATGTTACAATTTAGTCAATAAAGTCCTCCTACTGGACCGAAACTGAGTGCTTTAACGCTTGCCGCTCGGCCCCACAGCCGTCCAGACACTCGGGGAGGCCTCCCCTGAAAGCTGGATTCCCACCGATCGTTTGTTTCAAATTGTAGCCCACTAGCTCAAAAGTAGGTGCTAAAAAGTCTTACCAAAGTCACATAGGTCGTCATGTTACAATTTAGTCAATAAAGGCCTTCTACTGGACCGGAACTGAGTGCTTTAATGCTCGCCGTTCGGCCCCACAACCTCCGAGAGGCTTGGAAGAGGTCTCCCCTGAAAGCTGGATTCCCACCGATCGTTTGTTTCAAATCTTAGCCCAGTAGCTGAAAAGTAGGTGCTAAAAATTCCTGCCAAAATCACATAGGTCGTCATGTTACAATTTAGTCAATAAAGGCCTTCTACTGGAGCGAAACCGAGTGCTTTGACGCTCGCTGTTCGGCCCCACGACTTCTGAGAGGCTTGGAAGTGGCCTCCCCTGAAAACTGGATTCCCAAGGATTGTCTGTGTGAATTCCTAGCCCGCTAGGCTGAAATTAAGCGACCTAAAGTCGTGCCGAAGTCAAATCGGTCGTCATGATAACGAGCGAAACTGAGTGCTTTAAAGCTCGCCGCTCGGTCCCACAGCCGTCCAGAGACTCGGGGGAGGACTCCCCTGAAAGCTGTATTCCCACCGATCGTTAGTTTCAAATCTTAGCGCATGAGGTGAAAAGTAAACGCTAAAAAGTCCTGCCAAAGTCACATAGGTTGTCATGTTAAAATGTAGTCAATAAAGGCCTACTACTGGAGCGAAACCGAGTGCTTTGATGCTCGCCATTCGGGCCCACAACCTCCAAGAGGCTTGGAAGAGGCCTCCCCTGAAAGCTGGATTCCCACTGATCGTTTCTTTCAAATCTTAGCCCAGTAGCTGAAAAGTAGGCGCTAAAAAGTCCTGCCAAAATCACATAGGTCGTCATGTTACAATTTAGTCAATAAAGGCCTATTACTGGACCGAAACTGAGTGCTTTAACGCTCGCCGCTCGGCCCCACAGCCGTCCAGAGACTCGGGGGTAGCCTCCCCTGAAAGCTGGATTCCCACCGATCGTTTGTTTCAAATCTTAGCCCACTAGCTCAAAGGTAAGCGCTAAAAGGTCTTGCCAAAGTCACATAGGTCGTCATGTTACAATTTAGTCAAAGGCCTACGACTGGAGCGAAACCGAGTGCTTCGACGCTCGCCGTTCGGCCCCACAAGCTCAGAGAGGCTTGGAAGAGGCCTCCCTTGAAAGCTGGATTCCCAAGGCTTGGCTGTGTGAATTCCTAGCCCGCTAGGCTGAAATTAAGCGACCTAAAGTCGTGCCGAAGTCAAATCGGTTGTCATGGTACTCGAGCGAAACTGAGTGCTTTAACGGTCGCCGCTCGGCCCCACAGCAGTCCAGAGACTCGGGGTAGGCCTCCCCTGAAAGCTGGATTCCCACCGATTGTTTGTTTCAAATCTTCGCCCAGTAACTGAAAAGTAGGCGCTAAAAAGTCCTGCCAAAATCACATAGGTCGTCAGGTTACAATTTAGTCAATAAAGTCCGCCGACTGGACCGAAACTGAGTGCTTTAACGCTCGCCGCACGGCCCCACAGCCGTCCAGACACTCAGGGGAGGCCTCCCATGAAAGCTGGATTCCCACCGATCGTTTGTTTCAAATCTTAGCCCACTAGCTTAAAAGTAGGCGCTAAAAAGTCTTACCAAAGTCACATTGGTCGTCATGTTACAATTTAGTCAATAAAGGCCTACTACTGTCGAGAAACCGAATGCTATGACGCTCGCCGTTCGGTCCCACGACCTCCGAGAGGCTTGGAAGAGGCCTCCCCTGAAAGCTGGATTCCCACCGATCGTTTGTTTCAAATCTTAGCCCAGTAGCTGAAAAGTAGGCGCTAAGAAGTCCTGCCAAAATCACATAGGTCGTCATGTTACAATTTAGCCAATAAAGGCCTCCTACTGGACCGAAACTGAGTGCTTTAACGCTCGCCGCTCGGCCCCACAGCCGTCCAGAGACTCGGGGGAGGACTCCCCTGAAAGCTGGATTCCCACCGATCGTTTGTTTAAAATCTTAGCGCACTAGGTGAAAAGTAAGCGCTAAAAAGTCCTGCCAAATTCACATAGGTTGTCATGTTACAATTTAGTCAATAAAGGCCTACTACTGGAGCGAAACCGAGTGCTTTGACGCTCGCCGTTCGGCCCCACGACCTCCGAGAGGCTTGGAAGAGGCCTCCCCTGAAAGCTGGATTCCCACCGATCGTTTGTTTCATATCCTAGCCCAGTAGCTGAAAAGTAGGCGCTAAAAAGTCCTGCCAAAATCACATAGGTCGTCATGTTACAATTTAGTCAATAAAGGCCTCCTACTGGACCAAAAGTGAGTGCTTTTACGCTCGCCGCTCGGCCCCACAGCCGTCCAGAGACTCAGAGGAGGACTCCCCTGAAAGCTGGATTCCCACCGATCGTTTGTTTCAAATCTTAGCCCACTAGCTCAAAACTAGGCGCTAAAATGTCCTGCCAAAGTCACATAGGTCGTCATGTTACAATTTAGCCAATAAAGGCCTCCTACTGGACCGAAACTGAGTGCTTTAACGCTCGCTGCTCGGTCCCACAGCCGTCCAGAGACTCGGGGGAGGACTCCCCTGAAAGCTGGATTCCCACCGATCGTTTGTTTCAAATCTTAGCGCACTAGGTGAAAAGTAAGCGCTAAAAAGTCCTGCCAAAATCACATAGGTTGTCATGTTACAATTTGGTCAATAAAGGCCTACTACTGGAGCGAAACAGAGTGCTTTGACGCTCGCCGTTCGGGCCCACGACCTCCGAGAGGCTTGGAAGACGCCTCCCCTGAAAGCTGGATTCCCACCGATCGTTTCTTTCAAATCTTAGCCTAGTAGCTGAAAAGTAGGCGCAAAAAAGTCTTACCAAAGTCACATAGGTCGTCATGTTACAATTTAGTCAATAAAGGCCTACTACTGTAGAGAAACCGAATGCTATGACGCTCGGCGTTCGGCCCCACGACCTCCGAGAGGCTTGGAAGAGGCCTCCCCTGAAAGCTGGATTCCCAAGGATTGTCTGTGTGAATTCCTAGCCCGCTAGGCTGAAATTAAGCGACCTAAAGTCGTGCCGAAGTCAAATCGGTCGTCATGGTACTCGAGCGAAACTGAGTGCTTTAACGCTCGCCGCTCGGCCCCACAGCCGTTCAGAAACTCGGGGGAGGACTCCCCTGAAAGCTGGATTCCCACCGATAATGTGTTTCAAATCTTAGCCCACTAACTCAAAAGTAAGCGATAAAATGTCCTGCCAAAGTCACAGAGGTCGTCATGTTACAATTTAGTCAATAAAGGCCTCCTACTGGACCGGAACTGAGTGCTTTAATGCTCGCCGTTCGGCCCCAAAACCTCAGAGAGGCTTGGAAGAGGCCTCCCCTGAAAGCTGGATTCCCACCGATCGTTTGTTTCAAATCTTAGCCCAGTAGCTGAAAAGTAGGCGCTAAAAATTCCTGCCAAAATCACATAGGTCGTCATGTTACAATTTAGTCAATAAAGGCCTCCTACTGGACCGAAACTGAGTGCTTTAATGCTCGCCGCTCGGCCCCACAGCCGTCCAGAGACTCAGGGGAGGCCTCCCCTAAAAGCTGGATTCCCACCGATCGTTTGTTTCAAATCTTAGCCCAGTAGCTGAAAAGTAGGCGCAAAAAAGTCCTGCCAAAGTCACATAGGTCGTCATGTTACAATTTAGTCAATAAATGCCTACTACTGGACCGAAACCGAGTGCTTTGACGCTCGCCGTTCGGCCCCACGACCTCTGAGAGGCTTGGAAGTGGCCTCCCCTGGAAACTGGATTCCCAAGGATTGTCTGTGTGAATTCCTAGCCCGCTAGGCTTAAATTAAGCGACCTAAAGTCGTGCCGAAGTCAAATCGGTCGTCATGGTACTCGAGCGAAACTGAGTGCTTTAAAGCTCGCCGCTCGGTCCCACAGCCGTCCAGAGACTCGGGGGGGGGTCTCCCCTGAAAGCTGGATTCCCACCGATTGTTAGTTTCAAATCTTAGCGCACTAGGTAAAAAGTAAGCGCTAAAAAGTCCTGCCAAAGTCACATAGGTTGTCATGTTACAATTTAGTCAATAAAGGCCTACTACTGGAGCGTAACAGAGTGCTTTGACGCTCGCCGTTCAGGCCCACGACCTCCGAGAGGCTTGGAAGAGGCCTCCCCTGAAAGCTGGATTCCCACCGATCGTTTCTTTCAAATCTTAGCCTAGTAGCTGAAAAGTAGGCGCAAAAAAGTCCTGCCAAAATCACATTGGTCGTCATGTTACAATTTAGTCAATAAAGTCCGCCTACTGGACCGAAACTGAGTGCTTTAACGCTTGCCGCTCGGCCCCACAGCCGTCCAGACACTCGGGGGAGGCCTCCCCTGAAAGCTGGATTCCCACCGATCGTTTGTTTCAAATCTTAGCCCACTAGCTCAAAAGTAGGCGCTAAAAAGTCTTACCAAAGTCACATAGGTCGTCATGTTACAATTTAGTCAATAAAGGCCTACTACTGTAGAGAAACCGAATGCTATGACGCTCGCCGTTCGGCCCCACGACCTCCGAGAGGCTTGGAAGAGGCCTCCCCTGAAAGCTGGATACCCAAGGATTGTCTGTGTGAATTCCTAGCCCGCTAGGCTGAAATTAAGCGACCTAAAGTCGTGCCGAAGTCAAATCGGTCGTATTGGTACTCGAGCGAAACTGAGTGCTTTAACGCTCGCCGCTCGGCCCCACAGCCGTTCAGAAACTCGGGGGAGGACTCCCCTGAAAGCTGGATTCCCACCGATAATGTGTTTCAAATCTTAGCCCGCTAACTCAAAAGTAAGCGATAAAATGTCCTGCCAAAATCACAGAGGTCGTCATGTTACAATTTAGTCAATAAAGGCCTCCTACTGGACCGGAACTGAGTGCTTTAATGCTCGCCGTTCGGCCCCACAACCTCCGAGAGGCTTGGAAGAGGCCTCCCCTGAAAGCTGGATTCCCACCGATCGTTTGTTTCAAATCTTAGCCCAGTAGCTGAAAAGTAGGCGCTAGAAATTCCTGCCAAAATCACATAGGTCGTCATGTTACAATTTAGTCAATAAAGGCCTCCTACTGGACCGTAACTGAGTGCTTTAATGCTCGCCGCTCGGCCCCACAGCCTTCCATAGGCTCAGGGGAGGCCTCCCCTGAAAGCTGGATTCCCACCGATCGTTTGTTTCAAATCTTAGCCCAGTAGCTGAAAAGTTGGCGCAAAAAAGTCCTGCCTAAGTCACATAGGTCGTCATGTTACAATTTAGTCAATAAAGGCCTACTACTGGAGCCGAAACCGAGTGCTTTGACGCTCGCCGATAGGCCCCACGACCTCTGAGAGGCTTGGAAGAGGCCTCCCCTGAAATCTGGATTCCCAAGGATTGTCTGTGTGAATTCCTAGCCCGCTAGGCTGAAATTAAGCGACCTAAATTCGTGCCGAAGTCAAATCGGTCGTCATGGTACTCGAGCGAAACTGAGTGCTTTAAAGCTCGCCGTTCGGCCCCACATCCGTCCAGATACTCGGGGGAGGACTCCCCTGAAAGCTGGATTCCCACCGATAATGTGTTTCAAATCTTAGCCCACTAGCTCAAAAGTAAGCGCTAAAAAGTCCTGCCAAAATCACATAGGTCGTCATGTTACAATTTATTCAATAAAGGCCTACTACTGGACCGAAACTGAGTGCTTTAACGCTCGCCGCTCGGCCCCAAAGCCGTCCAGAGACTCGGGGGAGGACTCCCCTGAAAGCTGGATTCCCAACGATCGTTTGTTTCAAATCTTAGCGCACTAGGTCAAAAGTAAGCGCTAAAACGTCCTGCCAAAGTCACATAGGTTGTCATGTTACAATTTAGTCAATAAAGGCCTAAGACTGGAGCGAAACCGAGTGCTTTGACGCTCGCCGTTAGGCCCCACAACCTCTGAGAGGCTTGGAAGTGGCCTCCCCTGAAAGCTGGATTCCCAAGGCTTGTCTGTGTAAATTCCTAGCCCGCTAGGCAGAAATTAGGCGACCTAAAGTCGTGCCGAAGTCAAATCGGTCGTCATGGTACTCGAGCGAAACAGAGTTCTTTGACGCTCGCCGTTCGGGCCCACAACCTCCGAGAGGCTTGGAAGCGGCCTCCCCTAAAAGCTGGATTCCCACCGATCGTTTTTCTCAAATCTTAGCCCACTAGCTCAAAGGTAGGCGCTAAAAAGTCTTGCCAAAGTCACATAGGTAGTCATGTTACAATTTAGTCAATAAAGGCCTCCTACTGGACCGAAACTGAGTGCTTTAACGCTCGCTGTTCGGCCCCACGACCTCCGAGAGGCTTGGAAGAGGCCTCCCCTGAAAGCTGGATTCCCAAGAATTGTCTGTGTGAATTCCTAGCCCGCTAGGCTGAAATTAAGCGACCTAAAGTCGTGCCGAAGTCAAATCGGTCGTCATGGTACTCGAGCGAAACTGAGTGCTTTAACGCTCGCCGCTCGGCCCCACAGCCGCCCAGAGACTCGGGGGAGGACTACCCGGAAAGCTGGATTCCCACAGATCGTTTGTTTCAAATCTTAGCGCACTAGGTCAAAAGTAAGCGCTAAAACGTCCTGCCAAAGTCACATAGGTTGTCATGTTACAATTTAGTCAATAAAGGCCTACTACTGGAGCGAAACCGAGTGCTTTGACGCTCGCCGATAGGCCCCACGACCTCTGAGAGGCTTGGAAGTGGCCTCCCCTGAAATCTGGATTCCCAAGGATTGTCTGTGTGAATTCCTAGCCCGCTAGGCTGAAATTAAGCGACCTAAATTCGAGCCGAAGTCAAATCGGTCGTCATGGTACTCGAGCGAAACTGAGTGCTTTAAAGCTCGCCGTTCGGCCCCACATCCGTCCAGATACTCGGGGGAGGACTCCCCTGAAAGCTGGATTCCCACCGATAATGTGTTTCAAATCTTAGCCCACTAGCTCAAAAGTAAGCGCTAAAAAGTCCTGCCAAAATCACATAGGTCGTCATGTTACAATTTATTCAATAAAGGCCTACTACTGGACCGAAACTGAGTGCTTTAACGCTCGCCGCTCGGCCCCAAAGCCGTCCAGAGACTCGGGGGAGGACTCCCCTGAAAGCTGGATTCCCACCGATCGTTTGTTTCAAATCTTAGCGCACTAGGTCAAAAGTAAGCGCTAAAACGTCCTGCCAAAGTCACATAGGTTGTCATGTTACAATTTAGTCAATAAAGGCCTAAGACTGGAGCGAAACCGAGTGCTTTGACGCTCGCCGTTAGGCCCCACAACCTCTGAGAGGCTTGGAAGTGGCCTCCCCTGAAAGCTGGATTCCCAAGGCTTGTCTGTGTAAATTCCTAGCCCGCTAGGAAGAAATTAGGCGACCTAAAGTCGTGCCGAAGTCAAATCGGTCGTCATGGTACTCGAGCGAAACCGAGTGCTTTGACGCTCGCCGTTCGGGCCCACGACCTCCGAGAGGCTTGGAAGCGGCCTCCCCTAAAAGCTGGATTCCCACCGATCGTTTTTCTCAAATCTTAGCCCACTAGCTCAAAAGTAAGCGCTAAAACGTCTTGCCAAAGTCACATAGGTAGTCATGTTACAATTTAGTCGATAAAGGCCTCCTACTGGACCGAAACTGAGTGCTTTAACGCTCGCTGTTCGGCCCCACGACCTCCGAGAGGCTTGGAAGTGGCCTCCCCTGAAATCTGGATTCCCAAGGATTGTCTGTGTGAATTCCTAGCCCGCTAGGCTGAAATTAAGCGACCTAAATTCGTGCCGAAGTCAAATCGGTCGTCATGGTACTCGAGCAAACTGAGTGCTTTAAAGCTCGCCGTTCGGCCCCACATCCGTCCAGATACTCGGGAGAGGACTCCCCTGAAAGCTGGATTCCCACCGATAATGTGTTTCAAATCTTAGCCCACTAGCTCAAAAGTAAGCGCTAATAAGTCCTGCCAAAATCACATAGGTCGTCATGTTACAATTTATTCAATAAAGGCCTACTACTGGACCGAAACTGAGTGCTTTAACGCTCGCCGCTCGGCCCCAAAGCCGTCCAGAGACTCGGGGGAGGACTCCCCTGAAAGCTGGATTCCCACCGATCGTTTGTTTCAAATCTTAGCGCACTAGGTCAAAAGTAAGCGCTAAAACGTCCTGCCAAAGTCACATAGGTTGTCATGTTACAATTTAGTCAATAAAGGCCTAAGACTGGAGCGAAACCGAGTGCTTTGACGCTCGCCGTTAGGCCCCACAACCTCCGAGAGGCTTGGAAGAGGCCTCCCCTGAAATCTGGATTCCCAAGGATTGTCTGTGTGAATTCCTAGCCCGCTAGGCTGAAATTAAGCGACCTAAAGTCGTGCCGAAGTCAAATCGGTCGTCATGGTACTCGAGCGAAACTGAGTGCTTTAACGCTCGCCGCTCGGCCCCACAGCCGTCCAGAGACTCGGGGGAGGACTACCCGGAAAGCTGGATTCCCACCGATCGTTTGTTTCAAATCTTAGCGCACTAGGTCAAAAGAAAGCGCTAAAACGTCCTGCCAAAGTCACATAGGTTGTCATGTTACAATTTAGTCAATAAAGGCCTACTACTGGAGCGAAACCGAGTGCTTTGACGCTCGCCGATAGGCCCCACGACCTCTGAGAGGCTTGGAAGTGGCCTCCCCTGAAATCTGGATTCCCAAGGATTGTCTGTGTGAATTCCTAGCCCGCTAGGCTGAAATTAAGCGACCTAAATTCGTGCCGAAGTCAAATCGGTCGTCATGGTACTCGAGCGAAACTGAGTGCTTTAAAGCTCGCCGTTCGGCCCCACATCCGTCCAGATACTCGGGGGAGGACTCCCCTGAAAGCTGGATTCCCACCGATAATGTGTTTCAAATCTTAGCCCACTAGCTCAAAAGTAAGCGCTAAAAAGTCCTGCCAAAATCACATAGGTCGTCATGTTACAATTTATTCAATAAAGGCCTACTACTGGACCGAAACCGAGTGCTTTAACGCTCGCCGCTCGGCCCCAAAGCCGTCCAGAGACTCGGGGGAGGACTCCCCTAAAAGCTGGATTCCCACCGATCGTTTGTTTCAAATCTTAGCGCACTAGGTCAAAAGTAAGCGCTAAAACGTCCTGCCAAAGTCACATAGGTTGTCATGTTACAATTTAGTCAATAAAGGCCTAAGACTGGAGCGAAACCGAGTGCTTTGACGCTCGCCGTTAGGCCCCACAACCTCTGAGAGGCTTGGAAGTGGCCTCCCCTGGAAGCTGGATTCCCAAGGCTTGTCTGTGTAAATTCCTAGCCCGCTAGGAAGAAATTAGGCGACCTAAAGTCGTGCCGAAGTCAAATCGGTCGTCATGGTACTCGAGCGAAACCGAGTGCTTTGACGCTCGCCGTTCGGGCCCACGACCTCCGAGAGGCTTGGAAGCGGCCTCCCCTAAAAGCTGGATTCCCACCGATCGTTTTTCTCAAATCTTAGCCCACTAGCTCAAAGGTAGGCGCTAAAAAGTCTTGCCAAAGTCACATAGGTAGTCATGTTACAATTTAGTCAATAAAGGCCTCCTACTGGACCGAAACTGAGTGCTTTAACGCTCGCTGTTCGGCCCCACGACCTCCGAGAGGCTTGGAAGAGGCCTCCCCTGAAAGCTGGATTCCCAAGGATTGTCTGTGTGAATTCCTAGCCCGCTAGGCTGAAATTAAGCGACCTAAAGTCGTGCCGAAGTCAAATCGGTCGTCATGGTACTCGAGCGAAACTGAGTGCTTTAACGCTCGCCGCTCGGCCCCACAGCCGTCCAGAGACTCGGGGGAGGACTACCCGGAAAGCTGGATTCCCACCGATCGTTTGTTTCAAATCTTAGCGCACTAGGTCAAAAGTAAGCGCTAAAACGTCCTGCCAAAGTCACATAGGTTGTCATGTTACAATTTAGTCAATATAGGCCTCCTACTGGAGCGAAACCGAGTGCTTTGACGCTCGCCGTTCGGCCCCACGACCTCCGAGAGGCTTGGAAGAGGCCTCCCCTGAAAGCTGGATTCCCACCGATCGTTTGTTTAAAATCTTAGCCCAGTAGCTGAAAAGTAGGCGCTAAGAAGTCCTGCCAAAATCACATAGGTCGTCATGTTACAATTTAGCCAATAAAGGCCTCCTACTGGACCGAAACTGAGTCCTTTAACGCTCGCCTCGCCGCTCGGCCCCACAGCCGTCCAGAGTCTCGGGGGAGGCCTCCCCTGAAAGCTGGATTCCCACCGATCGTTTGTTTCAAATCTTAGCCCACTAGCTCAAACGTAGGCGCTAAAAAGTCTTGCCAAAGTCACATAGGTCGTCATGTTACAATTTAGTCAATAAAGGCCGACTACTGGAGAGAAACTGAGTGCTTTAACGCTCGCCGTTCGGCCCCACAACCTCCGAGAGGCTTGGAAGAGGCCTCCCCTGAAAGCTGGATTCCCACCGATCGTTTGTTTCAAATCTTCGCCCAGTAACTGAAAAGTAGGCGCGAAAAAGTCCTGCCAAAATCACATCGGTCCTCATGTTACAATTTAGTCAAAAAAGGCCTACTACTGGAGCGAAACCGAGTGCTTTGACGCTCGCTGTTCGGCCTCACGACCTCTGAGAGGCTTGGAAGAGTTCTCCCCTGAAAGCTGGATTCCCAAGGATTGTCTGTGTGAATTCCTAGCCCGCTAGGCTGAAATTAAGCGACCTAAAGTCGTGCCGAAGTCAAATCGGTCGTCATGGTACTCGAGCGAAACTGGGTGCTTTAACGCTCGCCGTTCGGCCCCACATCCGTCCAGATACTCGGGGGAGGACTCCCCTGAAAGCTGGATTCCCACCGATAATGTGTTTCAAATCTTAGCCCACTAGCTCAAAAGTAAGCGCTAAAAAGTCCTGCCAAAATCACATATGTCGTCATGTTACAATTTATTCAATAAAGGCCTACTACTGGACCGAAACTGAGTGCTTTAACGCTCGCCGCTCGGCCCCAAAGCCGTCCAGAGACTCGGGGGAGGACTCCCCTGAAAGCTGGATTCCCACCGATCGTTTGTTTCAAATCTTAGCGCACTAGGTCCAAAGTAAGCGCTAAAACGTCCTGCCAAAGTCACATAGGTTGTCATGTTACAATTTAGTCAATAAAGGCCTAAGACTGGAGCGAAACCGAGTGCTTTGACGCTCGCCGTTAGGCCCCACAACCTCCGAGAGGCTTGGAAGAGGCCTCCCCTGAAATCTGGATTCCCAAGGATTGTCTGTGTGAATTCCTAGCCCGCTAGGCTGAAATTAAGCGACCTAAAGTCGTGCCGAAGTCAAATCGGTCGTCATGGTACTCGAGCGAAACTGAGTGCTTTAACGCTCGCCGCTCGGCCCCACAGCCGTCCAGAGACTCGGGGGAGGACTACCCGGAAACCTGGATTCCCACCGATCGTTTGTTTCAAATCTTAGCGCACTAGGTCAAAAGAAAGCCCTAAAACGTCCTGCCAAAGTCACATAGGTTGTCATGTTACAATTTAGTCAATAAAGGCCTACTACTGGAGCGAAACCGAGTGCTTTGACGCTCGCCGATAGGCCCCACGACCTCTGAGAGGCTTGGAAGTGGCCTCCCCTGAAATCTGGATTCCCAAGGATTGTCTGTGTGAATTCCTAGCCCGCTAGGCTGAAATTAAGCGACCTAAATTCGTGCCGAAGTCAAATCGGTCGTCATGGTACTCGAGCGAAACTGAGTGCTTTAAAGCTCGCCGTTCGGCCCCACATCCGTCCAGATACTCGGGGGAGGACTCCCCTGAAAGCTGGATTCCCACCGATAATGTGTTTCAAATCTTAGCCCACTAGCTCAAAAGTAAGCGCTAAAAAGTCCTGCCAAAATCACATAGGTCGTCATGTTACAATTTATTCAATAAAGGCCTACTACTGGACCGAAACCGAGTGCTTTAACGCTCGCCGCTCGGCCCCAAAGCCGTCCAGAGACTCGGGGGAGGACTCCCCTGAAAGCTGGATTCCCACCGATCGTTTGTTTCAAATCTTAGCGCACTAGGTCAAAAGTAAGCGCTAAAACGTCCTGCCAAAGTCACATAGGTTGTCATGTTACAATTTAGTCAATAAAGGCCTAAGACTGGAGCGAAACCGAGTGCTTTGACGCTCGCCGTTAGGCCCCACAACCTCTGAGAGGCTTGGAAGTGGCCTCCCCTGGAAGCTGGATTCCCAAGGCTTGTCTGTGTAAATTCCTAGCCCGCTAGGAAGAAATTAAGCGACCTAAAGTCGTGCCGAAGTCAAATCGGTCGTCATGGTACTCGAGCGAAACTGGGTGCTTTAACGCTCGCCGTTCGGCCCCACATCCGTCCAGATACTCGGGGGAGGACTCCCCTGAAAGCTGGATTCCCACCGATAATGTGTTTCAAATCTTAGCCCACTAGCTCAAACGTAGGCGCTAAAAAGTCTTGCCAAAGTCACATAGGTCGTCATGTTACAATTTAGTCAATAAAGGCCTAAGACTGGAGCGAAACCGAGTGCTTTGACGCTCGCCGTTCGGGCCCACGACCTCCGAGAGGCTTGGAAGTGGCCTCCCCTGATAGCTGGATTCCCACCGATCGTTTGTTTCAAATCTTCGCCCAGTAGCTGAAAAGTAGGCGCTAAAAAGTCCTGCCAAAGTCACATAGGTCGTCATGTTACAATTTAGTCAATAAAACCCTACTACTGGACGAAACAGAGTGCTTTGACGCTCGCCGTTCGGCCTCACGAGCTCTGAGAGGCTTGGAAGAGGCCTCCCTTGAAAGCTGGATTCCCAAGGCTTGTTTGTGTAAATTCCTAGCCCGCTAGGTAGAAATTAAGCGAACTAAAGTCGTGCCGAAGTCAAATCGGTCGTCATGGTACTCGAGCGAAACTGAGTGCTTTAACGCTCGCCGCTCGGCCCCACAGCCGTCCAGAGACTCGGGGGAGGACTCCCCTGAAAGCTGGATTCCCACCGATCGTTTGTTTCAAATCTTAGCGCACTAGGTCAAAAGTATGCGCTAAAAAGTCCTGCCAAAATCACATAGGTCGTCATGTTACAATTTACTCAATAAAGGCCTCCTACTGGACCGAAACTGAGTGCTTTAACGCTCGCGGCTTGGCCCCACAGCCGTCCAGAGACTCGGGTGAGGCTTCCCCTGAAAGCTGGATTCCCACCGATCGTTTGTTTCAAATCTTCGCCCAGTAGCTGAAAAGTAGGCGCTAAAAAGTCCTGCCAAAGTCACATAGGTCGTCATGTTACAATTTAGTCAATAAAACCCTACTACTGGAGAGAAACCAAGTGCTTTGACGCTCGCCGTTCGGCCCCACAGCTGTCCAGAGACTCGGGGGAGGCCTCCCCTGAAAGCTGTATTCCCACCGATCGTTTGTTTCAAATCTTAGCCCACTAGCTCAAAAGTAAGCGCTAAAAAGTCTTGCCAAAATCACATAGGTCGTCATGTTACAATTTAGTCAATAAAGGCCTACTCCTGGACCGAAACCGAGTGCTTTGACGCTCGCGATAGGCCCCACGACCTCTGAGAGGCTTGGAAGTGGCCTCCCCTGAAATCTGGATTCCCAAGGATTGTCTGTGTGAATTCCTAGCCCGCTAGGCTGAAATTAAGCGACCTAAATTCGTGCCGAAGTCAAATCGGTCGTCATGGTACTCGAGCAAAACTGAGTGCTTTAAAGCTCGCCGTTCGGCCCCACATCCGTCCAGATACTCGGGGGAGGACTCCCCTGAAAGCTGGATTCCCACCGATAATGTGTTTTCAAATCTTAGCGCACTAGGTCAAAAGTAAGCGCTAAAACGTCCTGCCAAAATTACATAGGTCGTCATGTTACAATTTAGTCAATATAGGCCTCCTACTCGAGCGAAACTGAGTGCTTTAACGCTCGCCGCTCGGCCCCACAGCCGTCCAGAGACTCGGGGGAGGACTACCCGAAAGCTGGATTCCACCGATAGTTTGTTTCAAATCTTAGCCACTAGCTCAAAAGTAAGCGCTAAAAAGTCCTGCCAAAATCACATAGGTCGTCATGTTACAATTTATTCAATAAAGGCCTACTACTGGACCGAAACTGAGTGCTTTAACGCTCGCCGCTCGGCCCCAAAGCCGTCCAGAGACTCGGGGGAGGACTCCCCTGAAAGCTGGATTCCCACCGATCGTTTGTTTCAAATCTTAGCGCACTAGGTCAAAAGTAAGCGCTAAAACGTCCTGCCAAAGTCACATAGGTTGTCATGTTACAATTTAGTCAATAAAGGCCTAAGACTGGAGCGAAACCGAGTGCTTTGACGCTCGCCGTTAGGCCCCACAACCTCTGAGAGGCTTGGAAGTGGCCTCCCCTGAAAGCTGGATTCCCAAGGCTTGTCTGTGTAAATTCCTAGCCCGCTAGGAAGAAATTAGGCGACCTAAAGTCGTGCCGAAGTCAAATCGGTCGTCATGGTACTCGAGCGAAACCGAGTGCTTTGACGCTCGCCGTTCGGGCCCACGACCTCCGAGAGGCTTGGAAGCGGCCTCCCCTAAAAGCTGGATTCCCACCGATCGTTTTTCTCAAATCTTAGCCCACTAGCTCAAAGGTAGGCGCTAAAAAGTCTTGCCAAAGTCACATAGGTAGTCATGTTACAATTTAGTCAATAAAGGCCTCCTACTGGACCGAAACTGAGTGCTTTAACGCTCGCTGTTCGGCCCCACGACCTCCGAGAGGCTTGGAAGTGGCCTCCCCTGAAATCTGGATTCCCAAGGATTGTCTGTGTGAATTCCTAGCCCGCTAGGCTGAAATTAAGCGACCTAAATTCGTGCCGAAGTCAAATCGGTCGTCATGGTACTCGAGCGAAACTGAGTGCTTTAAAGCTCGCCGTTCGGCCCCACATCCGTCCAGATACTCGGGGGAGGACTCCCCTGAAAGCTGGATTCCCACCGATAATGTTGTTTCAAATCTTAGCCCACTAGCTCAAAAGTAAGCGCTAAAAAGTCCTGCCAAAATCACATAGGTCGTCATGTTACAATTTATTCAATAAAGGCCTACTACTGGACCGAAACCGAGTGCTTTAACGCTCGCCGCTCGGCCCCAAAGCCGTCCAGAGACTCGGGGGAGGACTCCCCTAAAAGCTGGATTCCCACCGATCGTTTGTTTCAAATCTTAGCGCACTAGGTCAAAAGTAAGCGCTAAAACGTCCTGCCAAAGTCACATAGGTTGTCATGTTACAATTTAGTCAATAAAGGCCTAAGACTGGAGCGAAACCGAGTGCTTTGACGCTCGCCGTTAGGCCCCACAACCTCTGAGAGGCTTGGAAGTGGCCTCCCCTGGAAGCTGGATTCCCAAGGCTTGTCTGTGTAAATTCCTAGCCCGCTAGGAAGAAATTAGGCGACCTAAAGTCGTGCCGAAGTCAAATCGGTCGTCATGGTACTCGAGCGAAACCGAGTGCTTTGACGCTCGCCGTTCGGGCCCACAGACCTCCGAGAGGCTTGGCAGAGGCCTCCCCTGAAAGCTGGATTCCCACCGATCGTTTTTTTCAAATCTTAGCCCACTAACTCAAAAGTAGGCGCTAAAAAGTCTGCCAAAGTCACATAGGTCGTCATGTTACAATTTAGTCAATAAAGGCCTACTACTGGAGCGAAACCTGAGTGCTTTGACGCTCGCTGTTCGGCCCCACGACCTCCGAGAGGCTTGGAAGAGTCCTCCCCTGAAAGCTGGATTCCCAAGGATTGTCTGTGTGAATTCCTAGCCCGCTAGGCTGAAATTAAGCGACCTAAAGTCGTGCCGAAGTCAAATCGGTCGTCATGGTACTCGAGCGAAACTGAGTGCTTTAACGCTCG
>NW_026904214.1:0-72899 GCF_024500275.1 Phycodurus eques | reverse complement strand
GTTACATTAAAAAAAAGTGTTCAGCAGAGGGAGCTGGGAAGCATTTTTAAGCGATAAAAGCTGCAAATGTGTGTAAAACTCCAACCAAAGCTTTGGGATTCAAACCACTGCCTGTAACTAATATAAATGGGAGAGTTCTACTCGAAAAAGCAAGAGACTTTACTGGGAAAGAAACCTTTGTGAAATTATGAGTCAAAAGAAAAAATGTGTACAGCAGGCGCTGGGAAGCATTTTTCGTGAGAAAACGTGCAAATGTGTGTAAAACTCCAACCAAAGCTTTGGGATTCAAACCACTGCCTGTAACTAGTATAAAGGGGACAGTTCTACTCTAAAAAGCAAGAGACTTTACTGGGAAAGCATCCTTTGTGAAGTTATGAGTCAAAATAAAAAAAAGTGTACAGCAGAGGGAGCTGGGAAGCATTTTTTAGCAAAAAAAACTGCAAATGTGTGTAAAACTCCAACCAAAGCTTTGAGATTCAAACCACTGCCTGTAACTAGTATAAAGGGGAGAGTTCTACTCTAAAAAGCAAGAGAATTCACTGGGAAAGCATCATTTGTGAAGTTATGAGTTACAAAAAAAGAAAGTGTCCAGCAGGGGGAGCTGGGTAGCATTTTTAAGAATTAAAAACTGCAAATGTGTGTAAAACTCCAACCAAAGCTTTGGGATTCAAACCACTGCCTGTAACGAGTATAAAGGGGAAAGTTTTACTCTAAAAAGCAAGAGAATTTACTTGGAAAGCATCCTTTGTGAAGTTATGAGGCAAAATAAAAAATGTGTACAGCAGGCGCTGGGAAGCATTTTTAAGCAATAAAAACTGCAAATGTGTGTAAAACTCCAACCAAAGCATTGGGATTCAAACCACTGCCTGTAACCAGTATAAAGGGGAGAGTTCAAGACTAAAAAGCAAGAGACTTTACTGGGAAAGCATCCTTTGTGAAGTTATGAGTTACAATAAAAAAAAGTGTACAGCAGAGGGAGCTGTTAAGCATTTTTAAGCAATAAAAACTCCAAATGTGTGTAAAACTCCAACCAAATCTTTGGGATTCAAACCACTGCCTGCAACTTGTATAAAGGGGAGAGTTTTACTCGAAAAACCAAGAGACTTTACTGGGAAAGCATCCTTTTTTAAGTTATGAATAAAAAAAAAATGTGTACAGCAGGCGCTGGGAAGCATTTTTAAGCGATAAAAGCTGCAAATGTGTGTAAAACTCCAACGAAAGCTTTTGGATTTAAACAACTGCCTGTAACTTGTATAAAGGGGAGAGTTCAACTCTAAAAAGCAAGAGAATTTACTGGGAAAGCATCCTTTGTGAATTTATGAGTCAAAATAAAAAAAGTGTACAGCAGAGGGAGCTGGTAAGCATTTTTTAGCAATAAAAACTGCAAATGTGTGTAAAACTCCAACCAAAGCTTTGGGATTCAAAGCACTGCCTGTAACTATTATAAAGGGGAGAGTTTTACTCTAAAAAGCAAGATAATTTACTGGGAAAGCATCTTTTGTGAAGTTATGAGTTAAAATAAAAAAAGTGTCCAGCAGAGGGAGCTGGGTAGCATTTTGAAGCATTAAAAACTGCAAATGTGTGTAAAACTCCAACCAAAGCTTTGGGATTCAAACCACAGCCTGTAACGAGTATAAAGGGGAGAGCTTTACTCTAAAAAGCAAGAGAATTTACTTGGAAATCATCCTCTGTGAAGTTATAAGTAAAAATAAAACATGTGTACAGCAGGCGCTGGGAAGCATTTTTGAGCAATAAAAACAGCAAATGTGTGTAAAACTCCAACCAAATCTTTGGGATTCAAACCACTCCCTGTAACTAGTATAAAGGGGGGAGTTTTACTCTTAAACGCAAGACAATTTACTGGAAAAGCATCCTTTGTGAAGCTATGAGTTACAATAAAAAAGTGTACAGCAGGCCCTGGGAAGAATTTTTAAGCGATAAAAACTGCAAATGTGTGTAAAACTCCAACCAAAGCTTTGGGATTCAAACCACTGCCTGTAACTAGTATAAAGGGGAGAGTTTTACTCTGAAAGGCAAGATAATTTACTTGGAAAGCATCCTTTATGAAGTTATGAGTGAAAATAAAAAAAGTGTACAGCAGAGGGAGCTGATAAGCATTTTTAAACAATAAAAACTGCAAATGTGTGGAAACCTCCAAACAAAGCTTTGGGATTCAAACCACTGCCTGTAACTAGTATAAAGGGGGGAGTTTTACTCTAAAAAGCAAGACAATTTACTGGGAAAGCATACTTTGTGAAGTTATGAGTTACAATAAAAAAAGTGAACAGCAGAGGGAGCTGGGAAGCATTTTTAAGCAATAAAAACTGCAAATGTGTGTAAAACTCCAACCAAAGCTTTGGGATTCAAACCACTGCCTGTAACTAGTACAAAGGCGAGAGTTCTACGCTAAAAAGCAAGAGACATTATTGGGAAAGCATCCTTTGTGAAGTTATAAGTCAAAATAAAAAAAGTGTACAGCAGGCGCTGGGAAGCATTTTTAAGCGATAAAAGCTGAAAATCTGTGTAAAACTCCAACCAAAGCTTTGGGATTCAAACCACTGCCTCTAACTTGAATAAAGGGGAGAGTTTTACTCTGAAAGGCAAGAGAATTTACTTGGAAAGCATCCTTTATGAAGTTATGAGTGAAAATAAATAAAGTGTACAGCAGAGGGAGCTGATAAGCATTTTTAAACAATAAAAACTGCAAATGTGTGGAAACCTCCAACCAAAGCTTTGGGATTCAAACCACTGCCTGTAACTAGTACAAAGGTGAGAGTTCTACTCTGAAAAGCAAGAGAATTTACTGGGAAAGCATCCTTTGTGAAGTTATGAATCAAAATAAAAAAAGTGTACAGAAGGCGCTGGGAAGCATTTTTAAGCGATAAAAGCTGCAAATGTGTGTAAAACTCCAACCAAAGCTTTGGAATTCAAACCACTGCCTGTAACTTTTATAAAGGGGAGAGTTCTCCTCTAAAAACCAAGAGAATTTACTGGGAAAGCATCCTTTGTGAAGTTATGAATCAAAATAAAAAAAGTGAACAGCAGGCGCTGGGAAGCATTTTTAAGCGATAAAAGCTTCAAGTATGTGTAAAACTCCAACCAAAGCTTTGTAATTCAGACCACTGCATGTAACTTGTATAAAGGGGAGAGTTCTCCTCTAAAAAGCAAGAGACTTTCCTGGGAAAGCATCCTTTGTGAAGTTATGAGTTAACATAAAAAAAGTGTACAGCAGAGGGAGCTGGGAAGCATTTTTAAGCAATAAAAACTGCAAATGTGTGTAAAACTCCAACCAAAGCTTTGGGATTCAAACCACTGCATGTAACTTGTATAAAGGGGAGAGTTCTCCTCTAAAAAGCATGAGAATTTACTGGGAAAGCATCCTTTCTGAAGTTATGATTTACAATAACAAAAAGTGAACAGCAGAGGGAGCTGGGAAGCATTTTTAAGCAATATAAACTGCAAATGTGTGTATAACTCCAACCAAAGCTTTTGGATTCAAATCACTGCCTGTAACTAGTATAAAGGTGAGAGCGATACTCAAAAAAGCAAGAGACTTTACTGGGAAAGCATCCTTTGTGAAGTTATGAGTTACAATAAAAAAAGTGTACAGCAGAGGGAGCTGTTAAGCATTTTTAAGCAATAAAAACTCCAAATGTGTGTAAAACGCCAACCAAAGCTTTGGGATTCAAACCACTGCCTGTAACTTGAATAAAGGTGAGAGTTATACTCTAAAAAGCAAGAGACTTTACTGGGAAAGCATCCTTTTTTAAGTTATGAGTCAAAAAAAAAAGTGTACAGCGGGCGCTGGGAAGCATTTTTAAGCGATAAAACCTGCAAATGTGTGTAAAACTCCAACCAAAGCTTTGGGATTCAAACCACTGCCTGTCACTAGTATAAAGGGGAGAGTTCTTCTCTAAGAAGCAAGAGACTTTACTGGGAAAGCATCCTTTGTGAAGTTATGAGTAACAATAAAGAAAAGTGAACAGCAGAGGGAGCTGGGAAGCATTTTTAAGCAATAAAAACTTCAAATGTGTGTAAAACTACAACCAAAGCTATGGGATTCAAACCACTGCCTGTAACTTGTATAAAGGGGAGAGTTCTCCTCTAAAAAGCAAGAGAATTTACGGGGAAAGCATCCTTTGTGAAGTTATGAGTCAAAATTAAAAAAAGTGTTCAGCAGGCGTGGGAAGCATTTCTAAGTGACAAAAACTGCAAATGTGTGTAAAATTCCAACCAAAGCTTTGGGATTCAAACCACTGCCTGTAACTAGTATAAAGGGGAGAGTCCTACTCTCAAAAGCAAGACAATTAACTGGGAAAGCATCCTTTGTGAATTTATGAGTCACAATAAAAAAGGTGAACAGCAGCCGCTGGGAAGCATTTTTAAGCGAAAAAACCTGCGAATGTGTGTAAAACTCCAACCAAAGCTTTGGGATTCAAACCACTTCCTCTAACTTGAATAAAGGGGAGAGTTTTACTCTGAAATGCAAGAGAATTTACTTGGAAAGCATCCTTTGTGAAGTTATGAGTGAAAATAAAAAAAGTGAACAGCAGCGGGAGCTTGGAAGCATTTTTAAGCGATGAAAACTGCAAATGTGTGAAAAACTCCAACCAAATCTTTGGGATTCAAACACCTGCCTGTAACTCGAAAAAGGGGACAGTTTTACTCTAAAAAGCAAGAGAATTTACTGGGAAAGCATCCTTTGTGAAGTTATGAGTTACAATAAAAAAAGTGTACAGCAGGCACTGGGAAACATTTTTAAGCAATAAAAACTGCAAATGTGTGTAAAACTCCAACCAAAGCTTTGGGATTCAAAACCACTGCCTGTAACTTGTATAACGGGGAGAGTTATACTTGAAAAAACAAGAGACTTTACTGGGAAAGAATCCTTTGTGAAGTTATGAGTTACAATAAAAAAAAGTGAACAGCAGAGGGAGATGGGAAGCATTTTTAAGCAATAAAAACTGTAAATGTGTGTAAAACTCCAACCAAAGCTTTGGGATTCAAACCACTGCCTGTAACTAGTATAAAGGGGAGAGTTTTACTCTGAAATGCAAGAGAATTTACTTGGAAAGCATCCTTTGTGAAGTTATGAGTTACAATAAAAAAGGTGTACAGCAGGCGCTGGGAAGCATTTTTAAGCAATAAAAACTGCAAATGTGTGTAAAACTCCAAACAAAGCTTTGGGATTCAAACCACTGCCTGTAACCAGTATAAAGGGGAGAGTTTTACTCTGAAATGCAAGAGAACTTACTTGGAAAGCATCCATTGTGAAGTTATGAGTTACAATAAAAAAAGTGTACAGCAGGCGCTAGGAAGCATTTTCAATCACTAAAAACTGCAAATGTGTGTAAAACTCCAACCAAAGCTTTGGAATTCAAACCACTGCCTGCAACTAATCTAAAGGGGACAGATTGAATCTAAAAAGCAATATAATTTACTGGAAAAGCATCCTTTGTGAAGTTAAGAGTCAAAATAAAAAAAGTGTACTGCAGACGCTGGGAACCATTTTTAAGCGATAATGGCTGCAAATGTGAGTAAAAGTCCAACCAAAGCTTTGGTAGTCAAAACCACTGCCTGTAAATTGTATAACGGGGAGAGTTTTACTCTGAAATGCAAGAGAACTTACTTGGAAAGCATCCTTTGTGAAGTTATGAGTTACAATAAGAAAAGTGTACAGCAGAGGGAGATGGAAAGCATTTTTAATCACCAAAAACTGCAAATGTGTGTAAAACTCCAACCAAAGCTTTTGGATTAAAACCACTGCCTGCAACTAATCTAAAGGGGACAGTTTTACTCTAAAAAGCAAAAGAATTTAATGGAAAAGCATCCTTTGTGAAGTTATGAGTCAAAATAAAAAAAGTGTACAGCAGGCGCTGGGAACCATTTTTAAGCGATAAAATCTGCAAATGTGTGTAAAAGTCAAACCAAAGCTTTGGTATTCAAAACCACTGCCTGTAACTTGTGTAACGGGGAAAGTTATACTTCAAAAAACAAGAGACTTTACTGGGAAAAAATCATTTGTGTAGTTATGAGTTACAATAAAAAAAAGTGGACAGCAGAGGGAGCTGGGAAGCATTTTTAATCACTAAAAACTGCAAATGTGTGTAAAACTCCAACCAAAGCTTTGGGATTCAAACCACTGCCTGTAACAAGTATAAAGGGAAGAGTTTTACTCGAAAAAGCAAGAGAATTTAATGGGAAAGCATCCTTTGTGAAGTTATGAGTTACAATAAAAAAAGTGTACAGCAGGCGCTGGGAAGCATTTTTCAGCAATAAAAACTGCAAATGTGTGTAAAACTCCAACCAAAGCTTTGGGATTCAAACCACTGCCTGTAACTAGTATAAAGGGGAGAGTTTTACTCGAAAAAACAAGAGAATTTACTGGGAAAGCATCCTTTGTGAAGTTATGAGTTACAAAAAAAAAGTGTACAGCAGGCGCTGGGAAGCATTTTTAAGCAATAAAAACTGCAAATGTGTGTAAAACTCCAACCAAAGCTTTTGGATTCAAACCACTGCCTGTAACAAGTATAAAGGGGAGAGTTTTACTCTGAAATGCAAGAGAATTTACTTGGAAAGCATCCTTTGTGAAGTTATGAGTTACAATAAAAAAAAGTGTACAGCAGGGGCTGGGAAACATTTTCAAGCAATAAAAACTGCAAATGTGTGTAAAACTCCAACCAAAGCTTTGGGATTCAAACCACTGCCTGCAACTAATCTAAAGGGGACAGTTTTACTCGAAAAAGCAAGATAATTTACTGGGAAAGCATCCTTTATGAAGTTATGAGTCAAAATAAAAAAAGTGTACAGCAGAGGGAGCTGGGAAGCATTTTTAAGCAATAAAAACTGCAAATGTGTGTAAACCTCCAACCAAAGCTTTGGGATTCAAACCACTGCCTGTAACTAGTATAAAGGGGGGAGTTTTACTCGAAAAAGCAAGATAATTTACTGGGAAAGCATCCTTTGTGAAGTTATGAGTCAAAATCAAAAAAGGGTACAGCAGAGGGAGCTGGGAAGCATTTTTAAGCAATAAAAACTGCAAATGTGTGTAAAACTCCAACCAAAGCTTTGGGATTCAAACCACTGCCTGCAACTAATCTAAAGGGGACAGTTTTACTCTAAAAAGCAAGAGAATTTACTGGAAAAGCATCCTTTGTGAAGTTATGAGTCAAAATTAAAAAAGTGTACAGCAGGCGCTGGGAACCATTTTTAAGCGATAAAATCTGCCAATGTGTGTAAAACTCCAACCAAAGCTTTGGGATTCAAACCACTGCCTGGAACAAGTATAAAGGGGAGAGTTTTACTCGAAAAAGCAAGAGAATTTACTGGGAAAGCATCCTTTGTGAAGTAATGAGTTACAAAAAAAAAGTGTACAGCAGGCGCTGGGAAGAATTTTTAAGCAATAAAAACTGCAAATGTGTGTAAAACTCCAACCAAAGCTTTGGTATTCAAAACCACTGCCTGTAACTTGTATAACGGGAGAGTTATACTTGAAAAAACAAGAGACTTTACTGGGAAAGCATCCTTTGTGTAGTTATGAGTCAAAATAAAAAAAGTGTACAGCAGGCGCTGGGAACCATTTTTAAGCGATAAAAGCTGCAAATGTGTATAAAAGTCCAACCAAAGCTTTGGTATTCAAAACCACTGCCTGTAACTTGTATAACGGGAGAGTTATACTTGAAAAAACAAGAGACTTTACTGGGAAAGCATCCTTTGTGTAGTTATGAGTTACAATAAAAAAAAGTGGACAGCAGAGGGAGATGTGAAGCATTTTTAATCACTAAAAACTGCAAATGTGTGTAAAACTCCAACCAAAGCTTTTGGATTCAAACCACTGCCTGTAACAAGTATAAAGGGGAGAGTTTTACTCTGAAATGCAAGAGAATTTACTTGGAAAGCATCCTTTCTGAAGTTATGAGTTACAATAAAAAAAAGTGTACAGCAGGCGCTGGGAAACATTTTCAAGCAATAAAAACTGCAAATGTGTGTAAAACTCCAACCAAAGCTGTGGGATTCAAACCACTGCCTGCAACTAATCTAAAGGGGACAGTTTTACTCGAAAAAGCAAGATAATTTACTGGGAAAGCATCCTTTGTGAAGTTATGAGTCTAAATAAAAAAAGTGTACAGCAGAGGGAGGTGGGAAGCATTTTTAAGCAATAAAAACTGCAAATGTGTGTAAACCTCCAACCAAAGCTTTGGGATTCAAACCACTGCCTGTAACTAGTATAAAGGGGAGAGTTTTACTCGAAAAAGCAAGATAATTTACTGGGAAAGCATCCTTTGTGAAGTTATGAGTCAAAATCAAAAAAGTGTACAGCAGAGGGAGCTGGGAAGCATTTTTAAGC
Organism: Phycodurus eques; assembly: GCF_024500275.1. Taxonomy (NCBI): domain Eukaryota; kingdom Metazoa; phylum Chordata; class Actinopteri; order Syngnathiformes; family Syngnathidae; genus Phycodurus; species Phycodurus eques. The sequence continues at coordinate 64,552 of NW_026904214.1, read as the reverse complement.
GATAAAATCTGCAAATGTGTGTAAAAGTCAAACCAAAGCTTTGGGATTCAAACCACTGCCTGTAACAAGTATAAAGGTGAGAGTTTTACTCTGAAAATGCAAGATAATTTACTTGGAAAGCATCCTTTGTGAAGTTATGAGTACAAATCAGAAAAAGTGTAACAGCAGGGAGCTGGGAAGCATTTTTCAAGCGATAAAATCTGCAAATGTGTGTAAAAGTCCAACCAAAGCTTTGGTATTCAAACCACTGCCTGTAACTTAATATACAGGGGACGAGTTATACTCTGAAAAAGCAAGAGACTTTACTGGAAAGCATCCTTTGTTTAAGTTATGAGTTACAAATAAAAAAAAGTGTACAGCAGAGGGAGCTGGGAAGCATTTTTAATCACTAAAAACTGCAAATGTGTGTAAAACTCCAACCAAAGCTTTGGGATTCAAACCACTGCCTGTAACAAGTATAAAGGTGAGAGTTTTACTCTGAAATGCAAGAGAATTTACTTGGAAAGCATCCTTTGTGAAGTTATGAGTTACAATAGAAAAAGTGAACAGCAGGCGCTGGGAAGCATTTTCAAGCAATAAAAACTGCAAATGTGTGTAAAACTCCAACCAAAGCTTTGGGATTCAAACCACTGCCTGCAACTAATCTACAGGGGACAGTTTTACTCTAAAAAGCAAGAGAATTTACTGGAAAAGCATCCTTTGTGAAGTTATGAGTCAAAATAAAAAAAAGTGTACAGCAGAGGGAGCTGGGAAGCATTTTTAAGCAATAAAAACTGCAAATGTATCTAAACCTCCAACCAAAGCTTTGGGATTCAAACCACTGCCTGTAACTAGTATAAAGGGGAGAGTTTTACTCGAAAAAGCAAGATAATTTACTGGGAAAGCATCCTTTGTGAAGTTATGAGTCAAAATCAAAAAAAGTGTACAGCAGAGGGAGCTGGGAAGCATTTTTATGCAATTAAAACTGCAAATGTGTGTAAAACTCCAACCAAAGCTTTGGGATTCAAACCACTGCCTGCAACTAATCTAAAGGGGACAGTTTTACTCGAAAAAGCAAGAGAATTTACTGGAAAAGCATCCTTTGTGAAGTTATGAGTTACAATAAAAAAAGTGTACAGCAGGCGTTGGGAAGCATTTTCAAGCAATAAAAACTGCAAATGTGTGTAAAACTCCAACCAAAGCTTTGGGATTCAAACCACTGCCTGCAACTAATCTAAAGGGGACAGTTTTACTCGTAAAAGCAAGAGAATTTACTGGAAAAGCATCCTTTGTTAAGTGATGAGTCAAAATAATATATGTGTACAGCAGCCGCTGGGAACCATTTTTAAGCGATAAAAGCTGCAAATGTGTAAAAGTCCAACCAAAGCTTTGGTATTCAAAACCACTGCCTGTAACTTGTATAACGGGGATAGTTATACTTGAAAAAAACAAGAGACTTTACTAAGAAAGCATCCTTTGTGAAGTTTTGAGTCAAAATAAAAAAAGTGTACAGCAGAGGGAGCTGGGAAGCATTTTTAAGCAATAAAAACTGCAAATGTGTGTAAAACTCCTACCAAAGCTTTGGGATTCAAACAACTGTCTGTAACTAGTATAAAGTGGAGAGTTTTACTCGAAAAAGCAAGAGAATTTACTGGAAAAGCATCCTTTGTGAAGTTATGAGTTACAATAAAAAAAGTGTACAGCAGGCGCTGGGAAGCATTTTCAAGCAATAAAAACTGCAAATGTGTGTAAAACTCCAACCAAAGCTTTGGGATTCAAACCACTGCCTGCAACTAATCTAAAGGGGACAGTTTTACTCGTAAAAGCAAGAGAATTTACTGGAAAAGCATCCCTTGTTAAGTGATGAGTCAAAATAATATATGTGTACAGCAGGCGCTAGGAACCATTTTTAAGCAATAAAAACTACAAATGTGTGTAAAACTCCAACCAAAGCTTTGGGATTCAAACCACTGCCTGTAACTAGTATAACGGGAGAGTTATTCTTGAAAAAATAAGAGACTTTACTGGGAAAGCATCCTTTGTGAAGTTATGAGTTACAATAAAAAAAAGTGGACAGCAGAGGGAGATGGGAAGCATTTTTAATCACTAAAAACTGGAAATGTGTGTAAAACTCTAACCAAAGCTTTGGGATTCAAACCACTGCCTGTAACTAGTATAAAGGGGAGAGTTTTACTCTGAAATGCAAGAGAATTTACTTGGAAAGCATCCTTTCTGAAGTTATGAGTTACAATAAAAAAAAGTGTACAGCAGGCGCTGGGAAACATTTTCAAGCAATAAAAACTGCAAATGTGTGTAAAACTCCAACCAAAGCTTTGGGATTCAAACCACTGCCTGCAACTAATCTACAGGGGACAGTTTTACTCTAAAAAGCAAGAGAATTTACTGGAAAAGCATCCTTTGTGAAGTTATGAGTCAAAATAAAAAAAGTGTACAGCAGGCGCTGGGAACCATTTTTAAGCGATAAAAGCTGCAAATGTGTAAAAGTCCAACCAAAGCTTTGGTATTCAAAACCACTGCCTGTAACTTGTATAACGGGGATAGTTATACTTGAAAAAAACAAGAGACTTTACTAAGAAAGCATCCTTTGTGAAGTTTTGAGTCAAAATAAAAAAAGTGTACAGCAGAGGGAGCTGGGAAGCATTTTTAAGCAATAAAAACTGCAAATGTGTGTAAAACTCCTACCAAAGCTTTGGGATTCAAACAACTGTCTGTAACTAGTATAAAGTGGAGAGTTTTACTCGAAAAAGCAAGAGAATTTACTGGAAAAGCATCCTTTGTGAAGTTATGAGTTACAATAAAAAAAGTGTACAGCAGGCGCTGGGAAGCATTTTCAAGCAATAAAAACTGCAAATGTGTGTAAAACTCCAACCAAAGCTTTGGGATTCAAACCACTGCCTGCAACTAATCTAAAGGGGAGAGTTTTACTCTGAAATGCAAGAGAATTTACTTGGAAAGCATCCTTTGTGAAGTTATGAGTTACAATAAAAAAAGTGTACAGCAGGCGCTGGGAAGCATTTTCAAGCAATAAAAACTGCAAATGTGTGTAAAACTCCAACCAAAGCTTTGGGATTCAAACCACTGCCTGTAACTAGTATAAAGGGGAGAGTTTTACTCTGAAATGCAAGAGAATTTACTTGGAAAGCATCCTTTCTGAAGTTATGAGTTACAATAAAAAAAAGTGTACAGCAGGCGCTGGGAAACATTTTCAAGCAATAAAAACTGCAAATGTGTGTAAAACTCCAACCAAAGCTTTGGGATTCAAACCACTGCCTGCAACTAATCTACAGGGGACAGTTTTACTCTAAAAAGCAAGAGAATTTACTGGAAAAGCATCCTTTGTGAAGTTATGAGTCAAAATAAAAAAAGTGTACAGCAGGCGCTGGGAACCATTTTTAAGCGATAAAAGCTGCAAATGTGTATAAAAGTCCAACCAAAGCTTTGGTATTCAAAACCACTGCCTGTAACTTGTATAACGGGAGAGTTATACTTGAAAAAACAAGAGACTTTACTGGGAAAGCATCCTTTGTGTAGTTATGAGTTACAATAAAAAAAAGTGGACAGCAGAGGGAGATGTGAAGCATTTTTAATCACTAAAAACTGCAAATGTGTGTAAAACTCCAACCAAAGCTTTTGGATTCAAACCACTGCCTGTAACAAGTATAAAGGGGAGAGTTTTACTCTGAAATGCAAGAGAATTTACTTGGAAAGCATCCTTTCTGAAGTTATGAGTTACAATAAAAAAAAGTGTACAGCAGGCGCTGGGAAACATTTTCAAGCAATAAAAACTGCAAATGTGTGTAAAACTCCAACCAAAGCTGTGGGATTCAAACCACTGCCTGCAACTAATCTAAAGGGGACAGTTTTACTCGAAAAAGCAAGATAATTTACTGGGAAAGCATCCTTTGTGAAGTTATGAGTCTAAATAAAAAAAGTGTACAGCAGAGGGAGGTGGGAAGCATTTTTAAGCAATAAAAACTGCAAATGTGTGTAAACCTCCAACCAAAGCTTTGGGATTCAAACCACTGCCTGTAACTAGTATAAAGGGGAGAGTTTTACTCGAAAAAGCAAGATAATTTACTGGGAAAGCATCCTTTGTGAAGTTATGAGTCAAAATAAAAAAAGTGTACAGCAGAGGGAGCTGGGAAGCATTTTTAAGCGATAAAATCTGCAAATGTGTGTAAAAGTCAAACCAAAGCTTTGGTATTCAAAACCACTGCCTGTAACTTGTATAACGGGGAGAGTTATACTTGAAAAAACAAGAGACTTTACTGGGAAAGCATCCTTTGTGTAGTTATGAGTTACAATAAAAAAAAGTGGACAGCAGAGGGAGCTGGGAAGCATTTTTAATCACTAAAAACTGCAAATGTGTGTAAAACTCCAACCAAAGCTTTGGGATTCAAACCACTGCCTGTAACAAGTATAAAGGTGAGAGTTTTACTCTGAAATGCAAGAGAATTTACTTGGAAAGCATCCTTTGTGAAGTTATGAGTTACAATAGAAAAAGTGAACAGCAGGCGCTGGGAAGCATTTTCAAGCAATAAAAACTGCAAATGTGTGTAAAACTCCAACCAAAGCTTTGGGATTCAAACCACTGCCTGCAACTAATCTACAGGGGACAGTTTTACTCTAAAAAGCAAGAGAATTTACTGGAAAAGCATCCTTTGTGAAGTTATGAGTCAAAATAAAAAAAGTGTACAGCAGGCGCTGGGAACCATTTTTAAGCGATAAAAGCTGCAAATGTATCTAAACCTCCAACCAAAGCTTTGGGATTCAAACCACTGCCTGTAACTAGTATAAAGGGGAGAGTTTTACTCGAAAAAGCAAGATAATTTACTGGGAAAGCATCCTTTGTGAAGTTATGAGTCAAAATCAAAAAAAGTGTACAGCAGAGGGAGCTGGGAAGCATTTTTAAGCAATTAAAACTGCAAATGTGTGTAAAACTCCAACCAAAGCTTTGGGATTCAAACCACTGCCTGCAACTAATCTAAAGGGGACAGTTTTACTCGTAAAAGCAAGAGAATTTACTGGAAAAGCATCCTTTGTTAAGTGATGAGTCAAAATAATATATGTGTACAGCAGCCGCTGGGAACCATTTTTAAGCGATAAAAGCTGCAAATGTGTAAAAGTCCAACCAAAGCTTTGGTATTCAAAACCACTGCCTGTAAGTTGTATAACGGGGATAGTTATACTTGAAAAAAACAAGAGACTTTACTAAGAAAGCATCCTTTGTGAAGTTTTGAGTCAAAATAAAAAAAGTGTACAGCAGAGGGAGCTGGGAAGCATTTTTAAGCAATAAAAACTGCAAATGTGTGTAAAACTCCTACCAAAGCTTTGGGATTCAAACAACTGTCTGTAACTAGTATAAAGTGGAGAGTTTTACTCGAAAAAGCAAGAGAATTTAATGGAAAAGCATCCTTTGTGAAGTTATGAGTTACAATAAAAAAAGTGTACAGCAGGCGCTGGGAAGCATTTTCAAGCAATAAAAACTGCAAATGTGTGTAAAACTCCAACCAAAGCTTTGGGATTCAAACCACTGCCTGCAACTAATCTAAAGGGGACAGTTTTACTCGTAAAAGCAAGAGAATTTACTGGAAAAGCATCCTTTGTTAAGTGATGAGTCAAAATAATATATGTGTACAGCAGGCGCTAGGAACCATTTTTAAGCAATAAAAACTACAAATGTGTGTAAAACTCCAACCAAAGCTTTGGGATTCAAACCACTGCCTGTAACTAGTATAACGGGAGAGTTATTCTTGAAAAAATAAGAGACTTTACTGGGAAAGCATCCTTTGTGAAGTTATGAGTTACAATAAAAAAAAGTGGACAGCAGAGGGAGATGGGAAGCATTTTTAATCACTAAAAACTGCAAATGTGTGTAAAACTCTAACCAAAGCTTTGGGATTCAAACCACTGCCTGTAACTAGTATAAAGGGGAGAGTTTTACTCTGAAATGCAAGAGAATTTACTTGGAAAGCATCCTTTGTGAAGTTATGAGTTACAATAAAAAAAGTGTACAGCAGGCGCTGGGAAGCATTTTTAAGCAATAAAAACTGCAAATGTGTGTAAAACTCCAACCAAAGCTTTGGGATTCAAACCACTGCCGGCAACTAGTATAAAGGGGAGAGTTATACGCTAAAAAGCAAGAGAATTTACTGGGAAAGCATCCTTCGTGAAGTTATGAGTTACAATAAAAAAAAGTGTTCAGCAGAGGGAGCTGGGAAGCATTTTTAAGCAATAAAAACTGCAAATGTGTGTAAAACTCCAACCAAAGCTTTGGGATTCAAACCACTGCCTGCAACTAATCTAAAGGGGACAGTTTCACTCTAAAAAGCAAGAGAATTTAATGGAAAAGCATCCTTTGTGAAGTTATGAGTCAAAATAAAAAAAGTTTTACAGCAGGCGCTGGGAACCATTTTTAAGCGATAAAATCTGCAAATGTGTGTAAAAGTCAAACCAAAGCTTTGGTATTCAAAACCACTGCCTGTAACTTGTATAACGGGGAGAGTTATACTTGAAAAAACAAGAGACTTTACTGGGAAAGCATCCTTTGTGTAGTTATGAGTTACAATAAAAAAAAGTGCACAGCAGAGGGTGCTGTGAAGCATTTTTAATCACTAAAAACTGCAAATGTGTGTAAAACTCCAACCAAAGCTTTGGGATTCAAACCACTGCCTGGAAAAAGTATAAATGGGAGAGTTTTACTCGAAAAAGCAAGAGAATTTACTGGGAAAGCATCCTTTGTGAAGTAATGAGTTACAAAAAAAAAGTGTACAGCAGGCGCTGGGAAGCATTTTTAAGCAATAAAAACTGCAAATGTGTGTAAAACTCCAACCAAAGCTTTTGGATTCAAACCACTGCCTGTAACAAGTATAAAGGGGAGAGTTTTACTCTGAAATGCAAGAGAATTTACTTGGAAAGCATCCTTTGTGAAGTTATGAGTTTAAATAAAGAAAGTGTACAGCAGGCGCTGGGAAGCATTTTTAAGCGATAAAAACTGCAAATGTGTGTAAAACTCTGACCAAAGATTTGGGATTCAAACCACTGCCTGTAACTAGTTTTAAGGGGAGAGTCCTAGACTATAAAGCAAGAGACTTTACTGGGAAAGCATCCTATGTGAAGTTATGATTTACAATAAAAAAGTGTACAGCAGAGGGAGCTGTTAAGCATTTTTAAGCAATAAAAACTGCAAATGTGTGGAAAACTCCAAACCAAACCTTTGGGTTTCAAACCACTGCCTGAAACTAGTATAAAGGGGAGAGTTCGAGACGATGAAGCAAGAGACTTTACTGGGAAAGCATCCCATGTGAAGTTATGATTTACAATAAAAAACGTGTTCAGCAGAGGGAGCTGTTAAGCATTTTTAAGCAATAAAAACTGCAAATGTGTGTAAAACTTCAACCAAAGCTTTAGGATTCAAACCACTGCCTGTAACAAGTATAAAGGGGAGAGTTTTACTCTGAAATGCAAGAGAATTTACTTGGAAAGCATCCTTTGTGAAGTTATGAGTTTAAATAAAGAAAGTGTACAGCAGGCGCTGGGAAGCATTTTTAAGCGATAAAAACTGCAAATGTGTGTAAAACTCTGACCAAAGATTTGGGATTCAAACCACTGCCTGTAACTAGTTTTAAGGGGAGAGTCCTAGACTATAAAGCAAGAGACTTTACTGGGAAAGCATCCTATGTGAAGTTATGATTTACAATAAAAAAAGTGTACAGCAGAGGGAGCTGTTAAGCATTTTTAAGCAATAAAAACTGCAAATGTGTGGAAAACTCCAAACCAAACCTTTGGGTTTCAAACCACTGCCTGAAACTAGTATAAAGGGGAGAGTTCGAGACGATGAAGCAAGAGACTTTACTGGGAAAGCATCCCATGTGAAGTTATGATTTACAATAAAAAACGTGTTCAGCAGAGGGAGCTGTTAAGCATTTTTAAGCAATAAAAACTGCAAATGTGTGTAAAACTTCAACCAAAGCTTTAGGATTCAAACCACTGCCTGTAACAAATATAAAGGGGAGAGTTCTACTCTAAAAAGCAAGAGACTTTACTGGGAAAGCATCCTTTGTGAAGTTATGAGTCAAAATCAAAAAAGTGAACAGCAGGCGCTGGGAAGCATTTTTAAGCGATAAAAGCTGCAAATGTATGTAAAACGCCAACCAAAGCTTTGGGATTCAAACCACTGCCTGCAACTAATCTAAAGGGGACAGTTTTACTCGAAAAAGCAAGATAATTGACTGGGAAAGCATCCTTTGTGAAGTTATGAGTCAAAATAAAAAAAAGTGTACAGCAGAGGGAGCTGGGAAGCATTTTTAAGCAATAAAAACTGCAAATGTATGTAAACCTCCAACCAAAGCTTTGGGATTCAAACCACTGCCTGTAACTAGTATAAAGGGGAGAGTTTTACTCGAAAAAGCAAGATAATTTACTGGGAAAGCATCCTTTGTGAAGTTATGAGTCAAAATCAAAAAAAGTGTACAGCAGAGGGAGCTGGGAAGCATTTTTAAGCAATTAAAACTGCAAATGTGTGTAAAACTCCAACCAAAGCTTTGGGATTCAAACCACTCCCTGTAACTAGTATAAAGTGGAGAGTTTTACTCGAAAAAGCAAGAGAATTTACTGGAAAAGCATCCTTTGTGAAGTTATGAGTTACAATAAAAAAAGTGTACAGCAGGCGTTGGGAAGCATTTTCAAGCAATAAAAACTGCAAATGTGTGTAAAACTCCAACCAAAGCTTTGGGATTCAAACCACTGCCTGCAACTAATGTAAAGGGGACAGCTTTACTCGTAAAAGCAAGAGAATTTACTGGAAAAGCATCCTTTGTTAAGTGATGAGTCAAAATAATATATGTGTACAGCAGGCGCTGGGAACCATTTTTAAGCGATAAAAGCTGCAAATGTGTGTAAAAGTCCAACCAAAGCTTTGGTATTCAAAACCACTGCCTGTAACTTGTATAACGGGGATAGTTATACTTGAAAAAAACAAGAGACTTTACTGAGAAAGCATCCTTTGTGAAGTTTTGAGTCAAAATAAAAAAAGTGTACAGCAGAGGGAGCTGGGAAGCATTTTTAAGCAATAAAAACTGCAAATGTATGTAAACCTCCAACCAAAGCTTTGGGATTCAAACCACTGCCTGTAACTAGTATAAAGGGTAGAGTTTTACTCGAAAAAGCAAGATAATTTACATGGAAAGCATCCTTTGTGAAGTTATGAGTCAAAATAAAAAAAAGTGTACAGCAGAGGGAGCTGGAAAGCATTTTTAAGCAATAAAAACTGCAAATGTATGTAAACCTCCAACCAAAGCTTTGGGATTCAAACCACTGCCTGTAACTAGTATAAAGGGGAGAGTTTTACTCGAAAAAGCAAGATAATTTACTGGGAAAGCATCCTTTGTGAAGTTATGAGTCAAAATCAAAAAAAGTGTACAGCAGAGGGAGCTGGGAAACATTTTTAAGCAATTAAAACTGCAAATGTGTGTAAAACTCCAACCAAAGCTTTGGGATTCAAACCACTCCCTGTAACTAGTATAAAGTGGAGAGTTTTACTCCAAAAAGCAAGAGAATTTACTGGAAAAGCATCCTTTGTGAAGTTATGAGTTACAATAAAAAAAAGTGTACAGCAGGCGTTGGGAAGCATTTTCAAGCAATAAAAACTGCAAATGTGTGTAAAACTCCAACCAAAGCTTTGGGATTCAAACCACTGCCTGCAACTAATCTAAAGGGGACAGTTTTACTCGTAAAAGCAAGAGAATTTACTGGAAAAGCATCCTTTGTTAAGTGATGAGTCAAAATAATATATGTGTACAGCAGGCGCTTGGAACCATTTTTAAGCGATAAAAGCTGCAAATGTGTGTAAAAGTCCAACCAAAGCTTTGGTATTCAAAACCACTGCCTGTAACTTGTATAACGGGGATAGTTATACTTGAAAAAAACAAGAGACTTTACTGAGAAAGCATCCTTTGTGAAGTTTTGAGTCAAAATAAAAAAAGTGTACAGCAGAGGGAGCTGGGAAGCATTTTTAAGCAATAAAAACTGCAAATGTATGTAAACCTCCAACCAAAGCTTTGGGATTCAAACCACTGCCTGTAACTAGTATAAAGGGGAGAGTTTTACTCGAAAAAGCAAGATAATTTATTGGGAAAGCATCCTTTGTGAAGTTATGAGTCAAAATCAAAAACGTGTACAGCAGAGGGAGCTGGGAAGCATTTTTAAGCAATTAAAACTGCAAATGTGTGTAAAACTCCTACCAAAGCTTTGGGATTCAAACAACTGTCTGTAACTAGTATAAAGTGGAGAGTTTTACTCGAAAAAGCAAGAGAATTTACTGGAAAAGCATCCTTTGTGAAGTTATGAGTTACAATAAAAAAAGTGTACAGCAGGCGCTGGGAAGCATTTTCAAGCAATAAAAACTGCAAATGTGTGTAAAACTCCAACCAAAGCTTTGGGATTCAAACCACTGCCTGCAACTAATCTAAAGGGGACAGTTTTACTCGTAAAAGCAAGAGAATTTACTGGAAAAGCATCCTTTGTTAAGTGATGAGTCAAAATAATATATGTGTACAGCAGGCGCTGGGAATCATTTTTAAGCCATAAATACTGCAAATGTGTGTAAAACTCCAACCAAAGCTTTGGGATTCAAACCACTGCCTGTAACTAGTATAAAGGGGAGAGTTCTACTCGAAAAAGCAAGAGACTTTACTGGGAAAGCATCCTTTGTGAAGTTATGATTGAAAATAAAAAACGTGTACAGCAGAGGGAGCTGGGAAGCATTTTTAAGCAATAAAAACTGCAAATGTGTGTAAAACTCCAACCAAAGCTTTGGGATTCAAACCACTGCCTGTAACTAGTTTTAAGGGGAGATTTCTACTCTAAAAAGCAAGAGAATTTACTGGGAAAGCATCCTTTGTGAAGTTATGAGTGAAAATAAAAGAAGTGTACAGCAGGCGCTGGGAAGCATTTTGAAGCGATAAAAACTGCAAATGTGTGTAAAACTCCAACCAAAGATTTGGGATTCAAACTACTGCCTCTAACTAGTATAAAGGGGAGAGTTCTACTCAAAAAAGCAATAGACTTTACTGGGAAAGCATCCTTTGTGAAGTTATGAGTGAAAAAAAAAGTGTACAGCAGAGGGAGCTGTTCAGCATTTTTAAGCAATAAAAACAGCAAATGTGTGCAAACCTCCAACCAACGCTTTGGGATTCAAACCACTGCCTGTAACTCGTGTAAAGGGGAGAGTTTTCCTCTAAAATGCAAGAGACTTTACTGGGAAAGCATCCTTTGTGAATTTATGAGTTACAATAAAAAAGTGTAAAGCAGAGGGAGCTGGGAAGCATTTTTAAGCAATAAAAACTGCAAATGTGTGTAAAACTCCAACCAAAGCTTTGGGATTCAAACCACTGCCTGTAACTCGTATAAAGGTGAGAGTTCTACTTTAAAAAGCAAGAGACTTTACTTGGAAAGCATCATTTGTGAAGTTATGATTGAAAATAAAAAAAGTGTACAGCAGGCGCTGGGAAGCATTTTTAAGCGATAAAAACAGCAAATGTGTGTAAAACTCGAACCAAAGCTTTGGGATTCAAACCACTGCCTGTAACTATTATAAAGGGGAGAGTTCTACTCTAAAAAGCAAGATAATTTTCTTGGAAAGCATCCTTTGTTAAGTTATGAGTGAAAATAAAAAAAGTGTACAGCAGAGGGAGCTGGGAATCATTTTTAAGCCATAAATACTGCAAATGTGTGTAAAACTCCAACCAAAGCTTTGGGATTCAAACCACTGCCTGTAACTAGTATAAAGGGGAGAGTTCTACTCGAAAAAGCAAGAGACTTTACTGGGAAAGCATCCTTTGTGAAGTTATGATTGAAAATAAAAAAAGTGTACAGCAGAGGGAGCTGGGAAGCATTTTTAAGCAATAAAAACTGCAAATGTGTGTAAAACTCCAACCAAAGCTTTGGGATTCAAACCACTGCCTGTAACTAGTTTTAAGGGGAGATTTCTACTCTAAAAAGCAAGAGAATTTACTGGGAAAGCATCCTTTGTGAAGTTATGAGTGAAAATAAAAGAAGTGTACAGCAGGCGCTGGGAAGCATTTTGAAGCGATAAAAACTGCAAATGTGTGTAAAACTCCAACCAAAGCTTTGGGATTCAAACCACTGCCTCTAACTAGTATAAAGGGGAGAGTTCTACTCAAAAAAGCAAGAGACTTTACTGGGAAAGAATCCTTTGTGAAGTTATGAGTGAAAAAAAAAAGTGTACAGCAGAGGGAGCTGTTCAGCATTTTTAAGCAATAAAAACAGCAAATGTGTGCAAACCTCCAACCAACGCTTTGGGATTCAAACCACTGCCTGTAACTCGTGTAAAGGGGATAGTTTTCCTCTAAAATGCAAGAGACTTTACTGGGAAAGCATCCTTTGTGAATCAGAATCAGAATCATCTTTATTTGCCAAGTATGTCCAAAACACACAAGGAATTTGTCTCCGGTAGTTGGAGCCGCTCTAGTACAACAAACAGTCAATTTACAGAACACTTTGGGGACATAAAGACATTGACAAAAAACAATTGTGCAAAAAGATGCAGAGTCCTCTAGCACTTAGAGCAGTTCGAACGACTAATATTGCAATAGTCCGGTGCAATGACCATTGTGCAAAGGGCGCTGAGACTTCAAGGAGTGAATGCGGTTTAAAGTGACGAGTAGTGCGATCATCTGGGACAATGTCGGTTGTGCAAATGTTACAGATACTCCTCAATCAGTGTGCAAATGGAGCAGATGCTACTCTGGCATGAGTGGCCAGTATATGCAAATAGTGCAGCATGGCGAGACAACTACAGTGAGTGCACAAATAATAAATAATTGACCCCACAGAAATGTGACAACGAACTCAAGTCAAAAAATTGCCAGCTTGTTGTAATGGAATTATAGGTTAGGTGTTTAAGAAGTTGATCGCAAGAGGGAAGAAGCTGTTGGAATGTCTACTAGTTCTAGTTTGCGTTGATCGGTAGCGCCTACCTGACGGAAGGAGCTGGAAGAGCCGGTGACCGGGGTGCAGACGGTCCGAGAGGATTTTGCACGCCCTTGTCTTAGTTCTGGCAGCGTGCAAGTCCTCAATGGTGGGTAGGGGGGTACCGACAATCCTTTCAGCAGTTTTGATTGTCCGTTGCAGTCGGAGTTTGTCCTTTTTTGTAGCAGCACCAAACCAGACTGTGATGGAAGAACACAGGACCGATTCGATGACCGCTGTGTAGAACTGTCTCAGCAGCTCCGGTGGCAGGCCGTGCTTTCTCAGAAGCCGCAGGAAGTACATCCTCTGCTGGGCCTTTTTGAGGACGGAGTTGATGTTGTTCGCCCACTTCAGGTCCTGAGAGATTGTAATTCCCAGGAACTTGAAGGTCTCGACGGTTGACACAAGGCAGCTGGACAACGTGAGGGGCAGCTGTGGCGAAGGATGCCTCCTGAAGTCCACGATCATCTCTACCGTCTTGAGCGTGTTCAGCTCCAGGTTGTGTCGCCCGCACCACAGCTCCAGCCGCTCCGCTTCCTGTCGATATGCAGACTCGTCACCGTCCTTGATGAGGCCGATGACAGTGGTGTCATCTGCAAACTTCAGGAGCTTGACAGTCGGGTTCGCTGAGGTGCAGTCGTTCGTGTAGAGAGAGAAGAGCAGCGGAGAGAGGACACAACCTTGGGGCGCCCCAGTGCTGATGCTGCGTGTGGATGAGGTGGCCTCCCCCAGCCTGACCTGCTGTGTCCTGCCCGTCAGAAAGCTGTAAATCCACTGGCAGATGGCAGGTGAGACGCTGAGCTGGAGAAGCTTGGTTGAAAGGAGTTCAGGGATGATGGTGTTGAACGCTGAGCTGAAGTCCACGAACAGGATCCTCGCGTAGGTCCCTGCACTGTCGAGGTGTTCTAGGATGAAGTGCAGTCCCATGTTGACTGCATCATCCGCAGACCTGTTCGCTTGGTAGGCAAACTGCAGGGGGTCCAGCAGGGGACCTGTGACACTCTTGAGGTGGTCCAGCACGAGACGTTCAAAGGACTTCATGACCACAGATGTCAAAGCGACAGGCCTGTAGTCATTCAGACTAGAGATTGCAGGTTTCTTGGGGATTGGAATGATGGTGGAGCGTTTGAAGCAGGATGGAACTTCGCACATTTCCAAAGATCTGTTAAAGATCTGAGTGAAGACTGGAGCGAGCTGGTCCGCGCAGACTTTGAGGCAGGATGGGGACACATGGTCCGGTCCTGTTGCTTTGTTAATCTTCTGTTGTTTGAAGATGCGTCTCACATCCTGTTCATGGATGGTTAACGCAGAAGTCAGAGGTGTGGTTGTGGTCGCGGGTGCGGCCGGGTGGGTGTGTGGAGTGAAACTGTCCTTTTCAAATCTGCAATAGAAGGTATTCAAGTCGTTGGCTAGTGTGCTATTGTTCTCAGCTTGGGGGGATCGTCGCTTGTAATTAGTCAGCGATTGGAATGCACGCCAGACTGATTTCGAGTCGTTCGCGCTAAACTGTTTTTCCAACTTTGCTGCATAGATCCTCTTTGCAATGTTAATTTCTTTAGTAAGCTGGTTTCTAGCTCGATTATACAGGGCCCTGTCCCCGCTCTGATATGCATCTTCCTTAGCTTGGCGAAGCTGCTTAAGTTTAGCAGTGAACCACGGCTTGTTGTTGTTGAATGTCCGAAATGATTTTGTTGGTACACAAACCTCTTCACAGAAACTGATATAGGATGTGACAGTGTCCGTATATTCATCCAGGTTGCCAGCTGAATTTTCAAAGACACTCCAGTCTGTGCAGTCTAAACAGCTTTGAAGTTCCATCTTTGCTTCATTGGTCCACTTTTTGACTGTTTTCACTGTAGGCTTCGCACATTGAAGTTCTTGCTTGTACGTCGGTATTAAGTGAATTAAGCAGTGATCAGACGAGCCCGGGGCTGCACGAGGTATAGCACGGTATGCGTTTTTTACCGTAGTGTCGCAGTGGTCTAAAGTATTATTTTCCCTGGTAGGACAGTCGATGTGCTGCTTGTATTTAGGGAGTTCGTGGTTGAGTTTAGCTTTGTTAAAGTCCCCGAGAATAATGAGGGGTGAGTCAGGGTGTTTTTTTTCAATTTCGTTGACTTGTTCGGCGAGCGTTAGCAATGCGGCGCTCGTGTTAGCTTGCGGTGTGATATAGACTCCAGCCAGTATAAACGATGCAAACTCACGTGGCGCGTAAAATGGTTTACAGTTCAGAAACAGCGACTCCAAATGCGGGCTGCAGTGTGTGCTGAGCACCGTGACGTCCGTACACCATTTTTCGTTTATATGGAGGCATATCCCGCCGCCCTTCGTTTTTCCCGATGATTCCATGTCGCGGTCCGCTCGATGAATGTTGAAGCCGGGAAGCGTGACGGCGCCATCGGGTACGGCGTCGCAAAGCCAGGTCTCCGTGAAGCACATGGCCGCGGAACGTCCGAAGTCTTTACTGGTCTTTAACAGAAGATGAAGCTCGTCCATTTTGTTGGGTAGGGAGCGTACATTCGCGAGGTGGATCGACGGGAACGCCAATCTGTGTCCTCTCTTGCGGAGTTTCACCTGAATTCCGGCTCGTTTTCCTCTGTGGCGCCGCTTCCGCATCCATGCGCAGAAAACCGCGGACGCCGCTCCGGTGAGTAACTCGGGGAAAAGTATGAAAAAAAAGTAAAAAAAAGTATAATGTATGAGTTACAATAAAAAAGTGTAAAGCAGAGGGAGCTGGGAAGCATTTTTTAGCGATAAAAGCTGCAAATGTGTGTAAAACTCCAACCAAAGCTTTGGGATTCACGCCACTGCCTGTAACTCGTATAAAGGGGAGAGTTTTACTCTAAAATGCAAGAGAATTTACTGGGAAAGCATCCATTGTGAAGATATGAGTTACAATAAAACAAGTGGACAACAAGCGCTGGGAAACATTTTTAAGCGATAAAAACTGCAAATGTGTGTAAAACTCCAACCAAAGCTTTGGGTTTCAAACCACTTCCTGTAACTAGTATAAAGGGGGGAGTTCTAGACTATAAAGCAAGAGACTTTACTGGGAAAGCATCCTTTGTGAAGTTATGAGAAAAAATAAAACAAAGTGTACAACAGTTGCTGGGAAGCATTTTTAAGCAATAAAAACTGCAAATGTGTGTAAAACTTCAACCAAAGCTTTAGGATTCAAACCACTGCCTGTAACAAGTATAAAGGGGAGAGTTCTACTCCAAAAAGCAAGAGACTTTACTGGGAAAGCATCCTTTGTGAAGTTATGAGTCAAAATCAAAAAGGTGAACAGCAGGTGCTGGGAAGCATTTTTAAGCAATAAAAACAGCAAATGTGTGCAAACCTCCAACCAACGCTTTGGGATTCAAACCACTGCCTGTAACTCGTGTAAAGGGGAGAGTTTTCCTCTAAAATGCAAGAGACTTTACTGGGAAAGCATCCTTTGTGAATTTATGAGTTACAATAAAAAAGTGTACAGCAGAGGGAGCTGGGAAACATTTTTAACCAATAAAAACTGCAAATGTGTGTAAAACCCCAACCAAAGCTTTGGGATTCAAACCACTGCCTGTAACTAGTATAAAGGGGAGAGTTTTACTCTAAAATACAAGAGAATTTACTTGGAAAGCATCCTTTGTGAAGTTATGAGTTTAAATAAAGAAAGTGTACAGCAGGCGCTGGGAAGCATTTTTAAGCGATAAAAACTGCAAATGTGTGTAAAACTCTGACCAAAGATTTGGGATTCAAACCACTGCCTGTAACTAGTTTTAAGGGGAGAGTCCTAGACTATAAAGCAAGAGACTTTACTGGGAAAGCATCCTATGTGAAGTTATGATTTACAATAAAAAAAGTGTACAGCAGAGGGAGCTGTTAAGCATTTTTAAGCAATAAAAACTGCAAATGTGTGGAAAACTCCAAACCAAACCTTTGGGTTTCAAACCACTGCCTATAACAAATATAAAGGGGAGAGTTCTACTCTAAAAAGCAAGAGACTTTACTGGGAAAGCATCCTTTGTGAAGTTATGAGTCAAAATCAAAAAAGTGAACAGCAGGCGCTGGGAAGCATTTTTAAGCGATAAAAGCTGCAAATGTATGTAAAACGCCAACCAAAGCTTTGGGATTCAAATCACTGCCTGTCACTTTTATAAAGGGGAAAGTTTGACTCTAAAATGCAAGAGACTTTACTGGGAAAGCATCCTTTGTGAAGTTATGAGTTACAATAAATAAAAGTGTACAGCAGAGGGAGCTGGGAAGCATTTCTAAGCAATAAAAACTGCAAATGTGTGTAAAACTCCAACCAAAGCTTTGGGATTCAAACCACTGCCTGTAACTAGTATAAAGGGGAGAGTTCTATTCTCAAAAGAAAAAGACTTTACTGGGAAAGCATCCTTTGTGAAGTTATGAGTGAAAAAAAAAAGTGTACAGCAGAGGGAGCTGTTAAGCATTTTTAAGCAATAAAAACAGCAAATGTGTGAAAACTCCAACCAAAGCTTTGGGATTCAAACCACTGCCTGTAACTAGTATAAAGCGGAGAGTTTTACTCTAAAATACAAGAAAATGTACTTGGAAAGCATCCTTTGTGAAGTTATGAGATACAATAAAAAAAGTGGACAGCAGAGGGAGCTGTTAAGCATTTTTAAGCGATAAAAGCTGCAAATGTGTGTAAAACTCCAACCAAATCTTTGTGATTCAAACCACTGCCTGTAACTCGGATAAAGGGGATAGTTTTCCTCTAAAAAGCAAGAGAATTTACTGGGAAAACATCCTTTGTGAAGGTATGAGTGAAAAAAAAAAAAGTGTTCAGCAGAGGGAGCTGAGAAGCATTTTTAAGCGATAAAAACTGCAAATGTGTGTAAAACTACAACCAAAGCTTTGGGATTCAAACCACTGCCTGTCACTCGTATGAAGGGGAGAGTTTTCCTCTAAAAAGCAAGAGAATTGACTGGGAAAGCATACTTTGTGAAGTTATGAGTTACAATAAAAAAATTGTACAGCAGAGGGAGCTGTTAAGCATTTTTAAGCAATAAAAACAGCAAATGTGTGTAAAACTCCAACCAAAGCTTTGGGATTCAAACCGCTGCCTGTAACTAGTATAAAGGTGAGAATTATACTATAAAAAGCAAGAGAATTTACTGGGAAAGCAACCTTTTTGAAGTTATGAGTCTCTCATCATTTGTGAAGTTATGAGTTGCAATAAAAAAAGTGTACAGCAGTCGATGGGAAGCATTTTTAAGCAATAAAAACAGCAAATGTGTGTAAAATCTAACCAAAGCTTTGGGATTCAAACCACTGCCTGTAACTCGTATAAAGGGGAGAGTTTTACTCTGAAATGCAAGAGAATTTACTTGGAAAGCATCCTTTGTGAAGTTATGAGTGAAAATAAAAAAATTGTACAGCAGAGAGAGCTGGGAAGCATTTTTAAGCGATAAAAGCTGCTAATGTGTGTAAAACTCCAACCAAAGCTTTAGGATTCAAACCCCTGCCTCTAACTCGTACAAAGGGGAGAATTTTACTCTGTAATGCAAGAGAATTTACTGGGACAGCATCCTTTGTGAAGTTATGAGTTACAATAAAAAAAGTGTACATTAGAGAACTGGGAAGTATTTTTCAGCAATAAAAACTGCAAATGTGTGTAAAACTCCAACCAAAGCTTTAGGATTCAAACCACTGCCTGTAACACGTACAAAGGGGAGAGTTCTACTCCAAAAAGCAAGAGACTTTACTCAGAAAGCATCCTTTGTGAAGTTATGAGTGAAAATAAAAAAAGTGTACAGCAGAGGGAGCTGGGAAGCATTTTTAAGCGATAAAAACTGCAAATGTGTGTAAAACTCCAACCAAATCTTTGGAGTCAAACAATTGCCTGTCACAAGTATAAAGGGGAGAGTTTTACTCTTAAAAGAAAGAGAATTTACTGGGAAAGCATCCTTTGTGAAGTTTTGAGTCAAAATAAAAAAATTGAACAGCAGGCGCTGGGAAGCATTTTTAAGCGATAAAAGCTGCAAATGTGTGTAAAACTCCAACCAAAGCTTTGAGATTCAAACCACTGCCTGTAACTAGTATAAAGGGGAGAGTTCTACTTTAAAAGCAAGAGACTTTCCTGGGAAAGCATGTTTTGTGAAGTTATGAGTCAAAATAAAAAAATTGAACAGCAGGCGCTGGGAAGCATTTTTAAGCGATAAAAGCTGCAAATGTGTGTAAAACCCCAACCAAAGCTTTGGGATTCAAACCACTGCCTCTAACTAGTATAAAGGGGAGAGTTTGACTCTAAAAAGCAAGAGACTTTACTGGGAAAGCATCCTTTGCGAAGTTATGAGTCAAAATCAAAAAAGTGTACAGCAGGTGCTGGGAAGTATTTTTATGCGATAAAAGCTGGAAATGTGTGTAAAACTCCAACCAAAGCTTTAGGATTCAAACCACTGCCTCTAACTTGAATAAAGGGGAGAGTTTTACTCTGAAATGCAAGAGAACTTACGTGGAAAGCATCCTTTGTGAAGTTATGATTTACAATAAAAAAATGAACAGCCGAGGGAGCTGGGAAGCATTTTTAAGCAAAAAAAACTGCAAATGTGTGTAAAACTCCAACCACAGCTTTGGGATTCAAACCATTGCCTGTAACTAGTACAAAGGGGAGAGTTCTACTCTAAAAAGCAAGAGACTTTATTGGGAAAGCATCCTTTGTGAAGTTAGGAGTCAAAATAAAAAAAGTGTACAGCAGGCGCTGGGAAGCATTTTTAATCGATAAAAGCTGCAAAATTGTGTAAAACTCCAACCAAAGCTTTGGGATTCAAACCACTGCCTGTAACTCGTATAAAGGGGAGAGTTTGACTCTAAAAAGCAAGAGAATTTACTGCGAAAGCATCCTTTGTGAAGTTATGAGTTACAATAAAAAAAGTGTACAGCAGAGTTAGCTGTGAAGCATTTTTAAGCAACAAAAACTGCAAATGTGTGTAAAACTCCAACCAAACCTTTGGGTTTCAAACCACTGCCTGTAACGTGTATAAAGGGGAGAGTTCTCCTCGAAAAACCAAGAGATTTTACTGGGAAAGCATCCTTTGTGAAGTTTTGAGTAAAAATAAAAAAAGTGTACAGCAGGCGATGGGAAGCATTTTTAAGCAAAAAAAACTGCAAATGTGTGTAAAACTCCAACCAAAACTTTGTGATTCAAACCACTGCCTGTAACTAGTATAAAGGGGAGAGTTCACTCCAAAAATCAAGAGACTTTACTGGGAAAGCATCCTTTGTGAAGTTATGAGTTACAATAAAAAAGTGAACAGCAGAGGGAGCTTGGAAGCATTTTTAAGCAATAAAAACAGCAAATGTGTGTAAAACTCCAACCAAAGCTTTGGGATTCAAACCATTGCCTGTAACTAGTATAAAGGGGAGAGTTTTAGTTGAAAAAGCAAGAGACTTTACTGGGAAAGCATCCTTTGTGAAGTTATGAGTCAAAATAAAAAAAAGTGTTCAGCAGGCGCTGGGAAGCATTTTTAAGCAATAAAAACTGCAAATGTGTGTAAAACTCACACCAAACCTTTGGGATTCAAACCATTGCCTGTAACTAGTATAAAGGGGAGAGTTTTAGTCGAAAAAGCAAGAGACTTTCCTGGGAAAGCATCCTTTGTGAAGTTCAGAGTCAAAACAAAAAAAGTGTACAGCAGGCCCATGGAAGCATGTTTAAGCGATAAAAGCTGCAAATGTGTGTAAAACACCAAACCAAACCTTTGGGTTTCAAACCACTGCCTGTAACAAGTATAAAGGGGAAAGTTTTAATCGAAAAAGAAAGGGACTTTACTGGGAAAGCATCCTTTGTGAAGTTATGAGTCAAAATAAAAAAAGTCTACAGCAGAGGATGCTGGGAAGCATTTTTAAGCGATAAAAACTGCAAATTTGTGTAAAACTCCAACCAAAGCTTTGGGATTTAAACCACTGCCTGTAACTAGTATAAAGGGGAGAGTTTTTCTCTAAAATGCAAGAGAATTGACTTGGAAAGCATCCTTTGTGGAGTTATGAGTCAAAATTTAAAAAAAGTACAGCAGGCGCTGGGAAGCATTTTTAAGCAACAAAAACTGCAAATGTGTGTAAAACTCCAACCACAGCTTTGGGATTCAAACCACTGCCTGTAACTAGTATACAGGGGAGAGTTCTACTCTAAAAAGCAAGAGACTTTACTGGGAAAGCATCCTTTGTGAAGTTATGAGTGAAAATAAAAAAAGTGTACAGCAGGTGCTGGGAAACATTTTTAAGCAATAAAAACAGCAAATGTGTGTAAAACTCCAACCAAAGCTTTGGGATTCAAACCACTGCCTGTAACTAGTATAAAGGGGAGAGTTCACTCCAAAAATCAAGAGACTTTACTGGGAAAGCATCCTTTGTGAAGTTATGAGTTACAATAAAAAAGTGAACAGCAGAGGGAGCTTGGAAGCATTTTTAAGCAATAAAAACAGCAAATGTGTGTAAAACTCCAACCAAAGCTTTGGGATTCAAACCACTGCCTGTAACTAGTATAAAGGGGAAAGTTCTACTCGAAAAAGAAAGGGACTTTACTGGGAAAGCATCCTTTGTGAAGTTATGAGTTAAAATAAAAAAAAGTATTCAGCAGGCGCTGGGAAGCATTTTTAAGCGATAAAAGCTGCAAATGTGTGTAAAACTCCAACCAAAGCTTTGGGATTTAAACCACTGCCTGTAACAAGTATAAAGGGGAAAGTTCTACTCGAAAAAGAAAGGGACTTTACTGGGAAAGCATCCTTTGTTAAGTTATGAGTCAAAAAAAAAAAAGTGTACAGCAGAGGATGCTGGGAAGCATTTTTAAGCGATAAAAACTGCAAATGTGTGTAAAACTCCAACCAAAGCTTTGGGATTTAAACCACTGCCTGTAACTAGTATAAAGGGGAGAGTTCACTCCAAAAAGCAAGAGACTTAACTGGGAAAGCATCCTTTGTGAAGTTATGAGTGAAAATAATAAAAAGTGTACAGCAGGCGCTGGGAAGCATTTTTAAGCGATAAAAGCTGCAAATGTGTGTAAAACTCCAACCAAAGCTTTGGGATTTAAACCACTGCCTGTAACTAGTATAAAGGGGAGAGTTCACTCCAAAAATCAAGAGACTTTACTGGGAAAGCATCCTTTGTGAAGTTATGAGTTACAATAAAAAAGTGAACAGCAGAGGGAGCTTGGAAGCATTTTTAAGCAATAAAAACAGCAAATGTGTGTAAAACTCCAACCAAAGCTTTGGGATTCAAACCACTGCCTGTAACTAGTATAACAGGGAGAGTTATACTCTAAAAAACAAGAGACTTTACTGGGAAAGCATCCTTTGTGAAGTTATGAGTTAAAATAAAAAAAAGTGTTCAGCAGGCGCTGGGAAGCATTTTTAAGCAATAAAAGCTGCAAATGTGTGTAAAACTCCAACCAAACCTTTGGGATTCAAACCATTGCCTGTAACTAGTATAAAGGGGAGAGTTTTAGTTGAAAAAGCAAGAGACTTTCCTGGGAAAGCATCCTTTGTGAAGTTAAGAGTCAAAACAAAAAAAGTGTACAGCAGGCCCTGGGAAGCATTTTTAAGCGATAAAAGCTGCAAATGTGTGTAAAACTCCAAACCAAACCTTTGGGTTTCAAACCACTGCCTGTAACAAGTATAAAGGGGAAAGTTCTACTCGAAAAAGAAAGGGACTTTACTGGGAAAGCATCCTTTGTGAAGTTATGAGTCAAAATAAAAAACGTGTACAGCAGAGGGAACTGGGAAACATTTTTAAGCAAAGAAAATTGCAAATGTGTGTAAAACTCCAACCAGACCTTTGGGTTTCAAACCACTGCCTGTAATGAGTATAAACTGGAGAGTTTGACTCTAAAAAGCAAGAGAATTTACTGGGAAAGCATCCTTTGTGAAGTTTTGAGGAAAAATAAAAAAAGTGTACAGCAGGCTATGGGAAGCATTTTTAAGCAAAAAAAACTGCAAATGTGTGAAAAACTCCAACCACAGCTTTGGGATTCAAACCACTGCCTGTAACTAGCAGAAAGGGGAGAGTTTTATTCTAAAAAGCAAGAGAATTTACTGCGAAAGCATCCTTTGTGAAGTTATGAGTTACAATAAAAAAAAAGTGTACAGCAGAGGGTGCTGTTAAGCATTTTTAAGCAATAAAAGCTGCAAATGTGTGTAAAACTCCAACCAAACCTTTGGGTTTCAAACCACTGCCTGTAACTAGCAGAAAGGGGAGAGTTTTACTCTAAAAAGCAAGAGAATTTACTGGGAAAGCATCCTTTGTGAAGTTATGAGTTACAATAAAAAAAAAAAAGTGTACAGCAGAGGGAGCTGTTAAGCATTTTTAAGCAACAAAAACTGCAAATGTGTGTAAAACTCCAACCACAGCTTTGGGATTCAAACCACTGCCTGTAACTAGCAGAAAGGGGAGAGTTTTACTCTAAAAAGCAAGAGACTTTACTGGGAAAGCATCCTTTGTGAAGTTATGAGTGGAAATAAAAGAAGTGTACAGCAGGTGCTGGGAAGCATTTTTAAGCAATAAAAACAGCAAATGTGTGTAAAACTCAAACCAAAGCTTTGGGATTCAAACCACTGCCTGTAATTAGTATAAAGGGGAGAGTTTTTCTCTAAAATGCAAGATAATTGACTTGGAAAGCATCCTTTGTGAAGTTATGAGTCAAAATAAAAAAAGTGTAAAGCAGAGGATGCTGGGAAGCATTTTTAAGCGATAAAAACTGCAAATGTGTGTAAAACTCCAACCAAAGCTTTGGGATTCAAACCACTGCCTGTAACTCGTATAAAGGGGATAGTTCACTCCAGAAAGCAAGAGACTTAACTGGGAAAGGATCCTTTGTGAAGTTATGAGTGAAAATAATAAAAAGTGTACAGCAGGCGCTGGGAAGCATTTTTAAGCGATAAAAGCTGCAAATGTGTGTAAAACTCCAACCAAAGCTTTGGGATTCAAACCACTGCCTGTAACTAGCAGAAAGGGGAGAGTTTTACTCTAAAAAGCAAGAGAATTTACTGGGAAAGCATCCTTTGTGAAGTTATGAGTTACAATTAATAAAAAAGTGTACAGCAGAGGGAGCTGTTAAGCATTTTTAAGCAACAAAAACTGCAAATGTGTGTAAAACTCCAACCACAGCTTTGGGATTCAAACCACTGCCTGTAACTAGTATACGGGGGAGAGTTCTACTCTAAAAAGCAAGAGACTTTACTGGGAAAGCATCCTTTGTGAAGTTATGAGTGGAAATAAAAGAAGTGTACAGCAGGTCCTGGGAAGCATTTTTAAGCAATAAAAACAGCAAATGTGTGTAAAACTCAAACCAAAGCTTTGGGATTCAAACCACTGCCTGTAATTAGTATAAAGGGGAGAGTTTTTCTCTAAAATGCAAGATAATTGACTTGGAAAGCATCCTTTGTGAAGTTATGAGTCAAAATAAAAAAAGTGTACAGCAGAGGATGCTGGGAAGCATTTTTAAGCGATAAAAACTGCAAATGTGTGTAAAACTCCAACCAAAGCTTTGGGATTCAAACCACTGCCTGTAACTCGTATAAAGGGGAGAGTTCACTCCAGAAAGCAAGAGACTTAACTGGGAAAGCATCCTTTGTGAAGTTATGAGTGAAAATAATAAAAAGTGTACAGCAGGCGCTGGGAAGTATTTTTTAGCAATAAAAACTGCAAATGTGCGTAAAACTCCAACCAAAGCTTTGGGATTCAAATCCCACTGCCTGTAACTTGGATAAAGAGGAGAGTTTTAATCTAAAAAGCAAGAGAATTTACTGGGAAAATCATCCTTTGTGAAGTTATGAGTTACAATAAAAAAAAGTGTACAGCAGGCGCTGGGAAGCATTTTTAAGCCATAAAAACTGCAAATGTGTTTAAAGCTCCAACCAAAGCTTTGGGATTCAAACCACTGCCCGTAACGAGTATAAATGGGAGAGTTCTTCTAAAAAAAGCAAGAGAATTCACTGGGAAAGCATCCTTTGTGAAGTTATGAGTCACAATAAAAAAAAAGTGTACAGCAGAGGATGCTGGGAAGCATTTTTAAGCAATAAAAACTGCAAATGTGTGTAAAACTCCAAACAAACCTTTGGGATTCAAACCACTGCCTGTAACTAGTTTTAAGGGGAGATTTCTACTCTAAAAAGCAAGAGACTTTACTGGGAAAGCATCCTTTGTGAAGTTATGAGTTACAATAAAAAAAAGTGTCCAGCAGCCGCTGGGGAGCATTTTTCAGCAATAAAAACAGCAAATGTGTGTAAAACTCCAACCAAATCTTTGGTATTCAAACCACTGCCTGTAACTCGTATAAAGGGGAGAGTTTTACTCTAAAAAGCAAGAGACTTTACTGGGAAAGCATCCTTTGTGAAGTTACAAGTGAAAATAAAAAAATGTTCAGCAGAGGGAGCTCGGAAGCATTTTTAAGCGATAAAAACTGCAAATGTGTGTAAAACTCCAACCAAAGCATCCTTTCTGAAGTTATGAGTTACAATAAAAAATGTGTACAGCAGAGGGAGCTGTTCAGCATTTTTAAGCAATAAAAAAAGCAAATGTGTGTAAAACTCCAACCAAAGCTTTGGGATTCAAACCACTGCCTGTAACTAGTACAAAGGTGAGAGTTCTACTCTAAAAAGCAAGATACTTTACTGGGAAAGCATCCTTTTTGAAGTTATGAGTCAAAAGAAAAAAAGTGTACAGAAGGCGCTGGGAAGGATTTTTAAGCGATAAAAGTTGCAAATGTGTGTAAAACTCCAACCAAAGCTTTGGGATCCAAACCACTGCCTCTAACTAGTATACAGGGGAGATAAGAGTTAACAGAGTTTTGGTCTGCCCTGGCTTGGCCTGCCTTGGCTTGGTTTGGCTTGGCCTGGCCTGGCTCTGCCTGGCTTGGCTTGGCTTGGCTCAGCCTATGTTGGCTTGGCCTGGCTCTGCTTGGCCTGCCTTGACCTGGCTTGGATTGGCTTGTCTTGCTGTGGTTTAGCCTGCCTTTGCCTGGCTTGGCCTGGCTCTGCTTGGCCAGCCTTGGCCTGGCTCGGATTGGCTTGGCCTGCCTTGTTCTGGTCTGGCTTGACTTGGCTTGGCTTGGCTAGGCTTGGCTTGACCTGCCTTTTCTTGTCTGGCTTGTCCTGCCATGGGCTGGCCTGGCTTAGCCTGGCTTGGGCTGGCTCGGCCTGCCTAGGCTTTACCTGGCCTGGCCTGGCCTGGCCTGACTCAGCCTTTTCTGCTTAAATTTTAAAGCCAAATTGGTGGAACGTAGGGTTCAAAATTGCCCTCATTCTGGGAGTCGGACCTGTTTCCCTGGGTGAAGATCCATGGCATAATATTGGAACTCAGGTCATGTTACTTTTCCAGGTGACAAAGTCTAAATAACATAGTTCAGAAGAGATTCAAGGAACATTACCATACCTGGGTGAAAACCAGGAATCCTGACTGCTTGACCATATAGGACACATAGTGGTGAAAGTTCAATTTATTGTTTTTCAATTATTCACCTTCTTTCAGAATCAGAATCATCTTTATTTGCCAAGTATGTCCAAAACACACAAGGAATTTGTCTCCGGTAGTTGGAGCCGCTCTAGTACAACAGACAGTCAATTTACAGAACACTTTGGAGACATAAAGACATTGACAAAAAACAATTGTGCAAAAAGATGCAGAGTCCTCTAGCACTTAGAGCAGTTCGAATGACTAATATTGCGATAGTCCGGTGCAATGACCATTGTGCAAAGGGCGCTTAGACTTCAAGGAGTGTATGCGGTTTAAAGTGACGAGTAGTGCGATCATCTGGGACAATGTTGGTTGTGCAAATGTTACAGATACTCCTCAATCAGTGTGCAAATGGAGCAGATGCTACTCTGGCATGAGTGGCCAGTATATGCAAATAGTGCAGCATGGCGAGACAACTACAGTGAGTGCACGAGTAATACATAATTGGCCCCACAGAAATGTGACAACGAACTCAAGTCAAAAACTTCCAGCTTATTGTAATGGAATTATAGGTTAGGTGTTTAAGAAGTTGATGGCAAGAGGGAAGAAGCTGTTGGAATGTCTACTAGTTCTAGTTTGCGTTGATCGGTAGCGCCTACCTGAGGGAAGGAGCTGGAAGAGCTGGTGACCGGGGTGCAGACGGTCCGAGAGGATTTTGCACGCCCTTGTCTTAGTTCTGGCAGCGTGCAAGTCCTCAATGGTGGGTAGGGGGGTACCGACAATCCTTTCAGCAGTTTTGATTGTCCGTTGCAGTCGGAGTTTGTCCTTTTTTGTAGCAGCACCAAACCAGACTGTGATGGAAGAACACAGGACTGATTCGATGACCGCTGTGTAGAACTGTCTCAGCAGCTCCGGTGGCAGGCCGTGCTTTCTCAGAAGCCGCAGGAAGTACATCCTCTGCTGGGCCTTTTTGAGGACGGAGTTGATGTTGGTCGCCCACTTCAGGTCCTGAGAGATTGTAATTCCCAGGAACTTGAAGGTCTCGACAGTTGACACAAGGCAGCTGGACAACGTGAGGGGCAGCTGTGGCGAAGGATGCCTCCTGAAGTCCACGATCATCTCTACCGTCTTGAGCGTGTTCAGCTCCAGGTTGTGTCGGCCGCACCACAGCTCCAGCCGCTCCGCTTCCTGTCGATATGCAGACTCGTCACCGTCCTTGATGAGGCCGATGACCTGCTCCTCGGCAGCTGCGGCAGGCTCCCGTTCCTGCTCCTCGGCAGCTGCGGCAGGCTCCCGTTCCTGCTCCTCGGCAGCTGCGGCAGTCTCCCGTTCCTGCTCCTCGGCAGCTGCGGCAGGCTCCCGTTCCTGCTCCTCGGCAGCTGCGCCAGGTTCCCGCTCCTGCTCCTCGGCAGCTGCGCCAGGTTCCCGCTCCGGCGGCGCTCGTCCAGCGGCCGCCACCCGTCCTTGCTCCGGCGGCGCTCGTCCAGCGGCCGCCACCCGTCCTTCGTCCGGCGGCGCTCGCCCAGCGGCCGCCACCCGTCCTTGCTCCGGCGGCGCTCGCCCAGCGGCCACCACCCGTCCCTGCTCCGGCGGCGTTCGCCCAGCGGCCGCCACCCGTCCCTGCTCCGGCGGCGTTCGCCCAGCGGCCGCCACCCGTCCCTGCTCCGGCGGCGTTCGTCCAGCGGCCGCCACCCGACCCTATTGCCTGGCCCCTGCATTACCATTGGCTTCGGCACCGCTTCGGCACCGTGGCCATCCGCCTGAATGGCCCTGTAAAGACCCTGGTGCTTGGCGTCCTGGACGACCTCCTGAACCGCTCAGCCAAGCACCTCACCCTGGGTGGCCTGGATGGCCACCAGACTGACCTGAGGGGTGGACTCTGTACCCTCCTCCAGGCCCCCTTCCGCCCACCCTGGGTTGGTGACTTTTTGGTTGTTGTTTGGGGAACGTCTGGGATCCGTTCCTTTAGAGGGGGGGTACTGTCATGGTCTGTGTTTTGGTTTGGGTTGTGTTTAGTTTTGTTCCATGTTTTCCTGTGTTCCATGTTTGTCGTGTGCTCATTAAGTTGTTGTGTCCACCTGTTCTCGTCTGCTTTGTGTCGACCAATCAGCTCTCTCCAGCCACTCATGTCTTGTCCAGGTGTTCCTCGTTGTCTCGTCTATCTGTTTGTATTTAGTTCCCTGGTTTCTTTCAGTTCTTGTCTGTTCATTGTCGTTGTCTTTATCATTGTGGTATGTCATTGTCAGGTGTCATTTTCCGTTTCTATTCCACGTCTTACTCACAGGTCATAGTTTGTTTCCAGTTTTAGATATTCGAGTGTTTCTTTGTTACTTTGATTTCATTGGTATCTGTTGTGGGACTTTGTTCAGTTTTCCCTTTTCTAAGATTAAATATTATTTTGAGACTCCCGCACTCCTGCCTTGCCTCCCTGCGTCCCTGCAATTGGGTCCACCATGTTCTTACCTTGCGTTACTCGCCCTCACCTTAACCACGTACGTGACAAAAGTATAATGCAATTCTTTTTGCCATATCGCCTAGATGTGCAGCTAAAACCACCAAATTGTGAATAATTTCATCAGTTTTATCACAACGGTCATATCACACTTACTGATGGTACCACCCATTCTGTGAAGTCAGTTGTTCATTTTAATAGAAGCAAATTTCAAGTTGATGCTAACAACTTCGATGATATCAACAACATGATTACATCCAATGGCGTAGCAAAAAAAAAAGCCTGGTGTGTGCTATTCCCACAGCAACAGCTAGAACAACTACAATGTGAGCAAGAACGAAAAGACAACCACAGATAGTGAAGGAACATGTAGAAAATATTCCTGATTTAGCTGTTACTAACCAACTAATTGCACATTTACAAAAGACACCTAACATCATGAGTAGAAGTGATGGTTTGGCTTTAATTCAATCTCTCAATTGCAGCTCTCTATTTTCTATCGCATTCGACAATGGTGCTTGGACAGGGTAGCAGGGAAACATCCTTTTCCATTACATGTATTTATTTCCGGTGGTGCTGGGACAGGAAAAAGCCATTTCATTAAAGCCATTCACTATGAAGCTACCAGATTGCTGTCAACAATATGTCGCCACCCTGACAATATTATTGTTTTATTAACTGCCCCTACAGGGATTGCTGCATACAATTTGCATGCATCAACTATTCACCACACATTTAGCATCAACAAAGATTGTCGGTTACCTTACACACCATTGGGTGAAGACAAGCTGAATTATTTGCGTGCTATCTATTCTGATGTGCAGCTTCTCATAATGGATGAAATATCTATGGATGATCACAAACTGTTGTCTTACATTTGTGGTAGATTAAGACAAATTCAACAAACTGGTGACATTTACCCATTTGTAAGCGTTGTTGCTGTAAGAGACTTTTTTTCCAGTTGCCTCCAGTGAAAGGGAAACTGTCATATACTGCTCTACAGACATTAGAGTGTCAGCCTCACAGTTCTGAGGACCGGGGTTCAATCCCCGGCCCCGCCTTTATGGAGTTTGCATGTACTCCCCATGCCTGCGTGGGTTTTTTCCGGGCACGCCGGTTTCCTCCCACATCCCAAAAACATGTATGAATTGGAGACTCTAAATTGCCCGTAGGTGTGGATGTGAGTGTGAATGGTTTGTTTGTATGTGCACTGCGATTGGCAGGCAACCAGTTTGGGGTGTGCCCTGCTTCCTGCCCGATGATGGCTGGGATAGGCTCCAGCGCGCCCGCGACCCTAGTGAGGAGAAGCGGCTCAGAAAATGGATGGATGGATGTATTATGGTTAGTGGCTTAGACATGTGATACTGTTGTAAATCCACTAGAGAGCAGTGCTGATATACCCAAAACAGAGCCAAGGCGTGCAGTTGAGGACATAATTATGTATTACAGTAAATCATCAGGAATTTTTTAAATAAAAAGTATTTTAATGATACAACAAAAATCACCCATTAATATATAAATTTGGGGACTGAAGTTCATTGTCAGTAATTGGAGCATGTCTTGGTTTTGGGTATTGACGATAAGCCAATCTAAGATTCAGACAAATACAGGCAACACAAGCTCACTCTTGTGTGAAGTAATGCAGTCCTGTGTAAGAAAAGCAAATTCAAGTGAATTCTTGGAAGAGAATAAAAGAGAATAGGTCCAAATGAAAGGGAATCAAGCTTGTTTTTAATATAATGAACAAAGTATATTGTGACCAAAGGTTCCACAGAGATGCTTTTTAAATTATTGCATTCTTCAAACATGTTTCCGAATATAATGGCCATTCCCTTGGCTCTTCAATAAACAGCTGCTTGTTTTAAATCATGATCTTTATTTAATTCTATACATAGACATTGGTCTTTCAAATTGGGTTTCCAAACCAAAGTTTGATGGATTCCCTATTTCACATACAACCTGTTGCCGTCAGAAGGAATACAAAAACATACTAATAGCCATGGTTTCAAAGTCATATGAAAGTAGAGAAAATAACCTATATTGCTGTATGACAAAATACAAAATACGTCTATATACTGTACGACACCACACTCCAAAAGTATTGAAGCAGTGGAGCCAATTGATTTACGTTTGCATTTGGGTTTGACAGGGAATATGTATTTTAGACCATATATTAGATATCCATCCATCCATTTTCTGAGCCGCTTCTCCTCACTAGGGTCGCGGGCGTGCTGGAGCCTATCCCAGCTGTCATCGGGCAGGAGGCGGGGTACACCCTGAACTGGTTGCCAGCCAATCGCAGGGCACATAGGAACAAACAACCATTCGCACTCACAGTCATGCCTACGGGCAATTTAGAGTCTCCAATTCATGCATGTTTTTAGGATGTGAGAGGAAACCGGAGTGCCCGGAGAAAACCCACGCAGGCACGGGGAGAACATGCAAACTCCACACAGACGGGGCTGGGGATTGAACCCGGGTCCTCAGAACTGTGAGGCTGACGCTCTAACCAGTCGGCCACCGTGCCGCTCATATATTAGATATAATAGATATTTTTTATGCCTAATTATTAATATGAGAAAAGTATTGGAGAAAAGTATTGGAACTGATACTTACAAATTGATTGATGTACACAACTGCATCAAGTCTGTGACCCACTGACGTCACTAAATGTTTGCATTCTTCTTTTGTGATGCTTTTAAGACTTTCGTTTGTTTTTGCAGGGTTACTCCTTTTAGTAGCCTCTTTGGCAGCGAAACGACATGCTATATATCGAGTTTAAGTCTGGAGATTACTTGACCAATTTAAATCTGTCAATTACTTCCCTCCGATGAATCCTTTTGTGTGTTTTGGCGGATTATCTTGCTGCATTATGAAGGGCCTCTCAAATGGTTGAAATTGGAAGACCCGGACCAATAAATAAATAAATAATGATAATAAAATACATAAAAAGCAGTAGTCAGTGAAGGTTGGGTGACCGTTTTGATGACAGACATTAGCTTGTATGTTTGGGATCATGAGCAGATTCTCGACATTTTCAATTTTCCATCACTTTTCTCAAGGGCAGGGGTACTGCCAGGGATTTAGGTCCTTGTGAAAAAAAAAGCTCCCTTTGGGCCCATCCATGTCCATGCTGCAAATTAAAATACTATAAATTGGTACTTTCATTTACAAGTTTAGTTAAGTTCATGACCAAGCTCATAGCACAATTTATTTGTATATGAAACATTTTTTCCTCTTTGAAATGAATTGAAACGCCATTAATCAGTTCTAACCCCTCCGAAAAAGCACTGAATTGTATGAAAGTACAATGAAAGAGAATTTCAATAAATTGTTTTATAGTGTAATTACTATATGTTGGGTTGCACGTCACAACAACACCGGTGGGTATGTTACGCTATTCAAGCTTATTCAAGGTGTCTGCTCTTTTCCTGTATCACTGGTACTTTACCACTTCCTCTCCACTGTAATGCGGTTTCCAGTTGACTACCGTTAAAGCACATCAGTCTTCCTTGGATTTTCAATTCGGAATCTCCACTAGCTTTTGAAGTGCCTAGCGGGGGATACCCACGAGCCGTCCCTCTCCAGGCTAGCAGCACAACACCACCTGAAACAACCAATCCTGGGTGGACTGACTCCAAACAACCAAACTTCCAGTGGACCCTCACTAAACATCTGTTTAACGGCTTGACTCGTACAGAAGTACTCGCGCCGAATTGCGAGCTACACCACTACCGCAAATAACACTCGCTCGGTCACTAATTTTACCGCTGTGTGCGCCGATAATAGACATCACCACCAACGATTGCTAAAAACACTCGCACCCTGAACTGCAAAATACTTAATTACACTTGACTCGAACTGTGGCTCATGACTCAGAGTACTGCTGGCAGCACAAGACAAAACAAAAAAACAAAAACAAAAAACAATAAAGCGACAGCTCGGAAGTAAAATAAAACAAAACGTGTAGATTGCGGCACTCAAATATATGTAAATATATTGTCTAGGAGCCGGCACGGTGGACGACTGGTTAGCACATCTTCCTCACAGTTCTGGGGACCAGGGTTCAAATCCCAGCCCCGCCTGTGTGGAATTTGCATGTTCTCCCTGTACCTGGATGGGTTTTCTTCCCGCATCCCAAAACATGCATGGTAGGTTGAATTAAGACTCTAAATTGCCCGTAGGTGTGAATGTGAGTGCGAATGGTTGTTTGTTTCTATGTGCCATGCAATTGGCTGGCGACCGGTTCAGGGTGTACCCTGCCTCCCGCCCAAGGATAGCTAGGTTAGGCTCCAGCAGCCAGCGACCCTCGTGAGGATAAGCGGTAAAGAAAATGGATGGATGGATGTCTCGGGCTCCTCAATCATGCCCTTAAAATTGTCATCATTCATCATTTTACTTCCTGGTACTAGTTCTTCGAGACAAAAAGATGATGTGATTCATTGTTGTTTAGCATTCATACAGCAGCTGAGGTCCCCGGCACTTTTGTGCAATGTAGCTAGCAGTAGGAAAAAACTTCAGAACTGTAAAATGATGTAATTAAAGCAACAAGGCAGATAATCCATCTTTCCATTTATCACATGTTAAAAAAATACTTACATTTTCTCCGGGCTAAATAAAATGTTGGGATTTGTGAGACTAGAGTTGTTCTGTTATGAAAATTATGTCCATGCCTAACACATAAACTATCATTCAGCATACAGTGGTCCCTTGAGATTCAAGTTTAATTTGTTCTGACGCCACGCTCGGAACTCAAATCACTCATATCTCAAATAGTCTTTCCGTATTGTGTTTTTAGGGAGAAAACGGCACTCTATATAACGTGTATATACTGTTTATGTATATGATGTAGTTTATAGCATATTCAATGCACATTGTGCGTCTGCCTGTATTCATCACCCGGGGGCAGTATAAGACGGACAGAAGCAGAGGAAAGACGGATACACGCGCGCACACACACACACACACACACACACACACACACACACACACACACACACACGCACACACGCACACACACTTTTTGGTCTGTGGGACTCCTGAGGCAGCTGATGGATACCGGCTGGCCAAGCGGAATGCAGCTCTGGTGGTCGCTGAAGCAAAAACTCGGGTATGGGAGGAGTTCGGTGAGGCCATGGAGAAAGACTTCCGGACGGCTTCGAGGAAATTCTGGTCCACCATCCGACGTCTCAGGAGAGGAAAGCAGTGCACCACCAACACTGTGTATAGTGGGGATGGGGCGCTGCTGACCTCGACTCGGGACGTTGTGAGTCGGTGGGGAGAATACTTCGAAGACCTCCTCAATTCCACCGACACGCCTTCCCATCAGGAAGCAGAGTGTGGGTTCTCTGAGGCGGGCTCTCATATCTCTGGGTTTGAGGTCACCGAGGTAGTTAAAAAGCTCCTCTGTGGCAGAGCCCCGGGGGTGGATGAGATTCGCCCGGAGTTCCTAAAGGCTCTGGATGTTGTGGGGCTGTCCTGGTTGACACGCCTCTGCAACATCGCGTGGACATCGGGGACAGTGCCTCTGGATTGGCAGACTGGGGTGGTGGTCCCCCTTTTTAAGAAGGGGGACCGGAGGGTGTGTTCCAACTACAGGGGGATCACACTGCTCAGCCTCCCTGGTAAGGTCTATTCAGGGGTGCTGGAGAGGAGGGTCCGTCGGGAAGTCGAATCTCAGATTCAGGAGGAGCAGTGTGGTTTTCGTCCTGGCCGTGGAACAGTGGACCAGCTCTACACCCTCGGCAGGGTCCTTGAGGGTGCATGGGAGTTCGCCCAACCAGTCTACATGTGTTTTGTGGACTTGGAGAAGGCGTTCGACCGTGTCCCTCGGGGAGTCCTGTGGAGGGTGCTTCAGGAGTATGGGGTACCGAACCCCCTGATACGGGCTGTTCGGTCCCTGTACGACCAGAGTCAGAGTTTGGTCCGCATATCCGGCAGTAAGTCGGACTCGATCCCGGTGAGGGTTGGACTCCGCCAAGGCTGCCCTTTGTCGCCGATTCTGTTCATAACTTTTATGGACAGAATTTCTAGGCGCAGCCAAGGCGTAGAGGGGGTCCGGTTTGGTGGCCTCAGTATTGCATCTCTGCTTTTTGCTGATGAGGTGGTTCTGTTGGCTTCATCAAATCATCTCACTGGAGCAGTTCGCAGCCGAGTGTGAAGCGGCTGGGATGAGAATCAGCACCTCCAAATCTGAGACCATGGTCCTCAGTCGGAAAAGGGTGGCATGCCCTCTCCAGGTCGGGGATGAGATCCTGCCCCAAGTGGAGGAGTTCAAGTATCTTGGGGTCTTGTTCACGAGTGAGGGAAGAATGGAACGGGAGATCGACAGACGGATCGGTGCAGCGTCTGCAGTGATGCAGAGTTTGTATCGGTCCGTTGTGGTAAAGAAGGAGCTAAGCCGAAAGGCGAAGCTCTCAATTTACCGGTCGATCTTCGTTCCTACCCTCACCTATGGTCATGAGCTGTGGGTCGTGACCGAAAGAACGAGATCCTGGATACAAGCGGCCAAAATGAGTTTCCTCCGCAGGGTGTCCGGGCTCTCCCTTAGAGATAGGGTGAGAAGCTCGGTCATCCGGGAGGATCTCAGAGTAGAGCCGCTGCTCCTCCGCATTGAGAGGAGCCAGATGAGGTGGCTGGGGCATCTGATTCGGATGCCTCCCGGACGCCTCCCCGGTGAGGTGTTCCGGGCACGTCCCACCGGGAGGAGACCCTGGGGACGACCCAGGACACGCTGGAGAGACTACGTCCTTCGGCTGGCCTGGGAACGCCTCGGGATCCCTCCGGAAGAGCTGGATGAAGTGGCTGGGGAGAGGGAAGTCTGGGCGTCCCTGCTAAAGCTACCGCCCCCGCGACCCGACCCGGATAAGCGGTAGAAAATGGATGGATGGATGGATGGAAATGTAGTATGTACCCATGATTTCTATTTTGGCCGGTCCAGCAGTCAGTGACCTTTTGTTACTATGCTGTTGCATGTCTGAGCCAATAGATAGAAGTGTGAAATAAATAATGCAGTTCTCTGCCACTAAAGTGAGGAAAGGAAACATGACTGTTTGGAAGAAGTAATGATGAAAATCAAAGTGAACTGTAATGACAAATTTGAGATATATTAATATATCTTGGCTGCGATTGGCTGGCAACCAGTTCAGGGTGTACCCCGCCTCCTGCCCGATGACAGCTGGGATTGGCTCCAGCACGCCCGCGACCCTAGTGAGGAGAAGCGGCTCAGAAAATGGATGGATGGATAATATATCTTGGGTCATTTTTACACAAACAATTACCATGTTGTATTTTCTCTTGTTTTGTATTTACACAGTTACTATAACACATTGATTTTCAATATAAACTATACATTGACATGTTAAATATGTAAAATGGATGCTAAAAATGCGAAGAAAAAGTAAACAAGCAAGCAAGTCGCTGTCTCCGTCCGCCCACTAGCAGACACACGCACACGTCACCAATCCACAGTACTGAGCAGAAGAATGGCAGAGAAGAAAAGAAGCGCCATGTGGTTATATTTTCAGGCTGAAGATGACACAACGCCAAGCTGCAGTGTTTGCAAAAAGGCTGTAAGGTACTGTGGTAACACCACAAATCTATATAAACACATGAAAAGCCATGTGAAAGAAAACGACCTCCAGAAACGGAGAGGGGAGAAAAATCCCCCCCCCAGCCCCACCCCATGACGTCGCTTCCAGAACCCCATTTCAGAGGCAGAGGTCATTGGCACAATCTTTCCAGCATGGCAGAGAATATTCAGGTGTGTATAATAGTGTTGGAAGTAATATTTTACCATTAGTTAATATTAATTTTCAAATTTAAACTGCCTATTTGTGACTTTAGCCAACTCAAAAAGTATCAATTATGCTAAGACCTTGATGTAATACATTATGTGCGTGTAATGCAATGTAATTTACTGCACATTGAAATGTTATTTACATGAATACATTTACTGGAATTAAAACAAAAATACTGAATATAATATGGCTCATAATCGATTGAATATTCTTACCCTTTTGTGTTAACTGTGAAAGGAACACTATATGAAATATCACATCGATTTGCTTCTTTCTTATTTATTTTCTTTCACTTCCCAATCCCCAAGAGAAAAAAATACAAACACAATACTGTTCTAAAACAAAAACTTGTAAACAAAACAGTTGTTCTACACAGGGTTGCTTGTTTTTCTACAAAAGGTCACCTGTCTCTCCCCCCCCCAAAAAAAATAACTAAGGAGTGTACAGAAAGGATATGTTTTTACATTTTTTTTACAGGAGTATTTGAGCAGTATTTTCACTGATCACTTTGTGCACTTTGTTTCTTTAAGATGTGAAAAATGTGTTTCGTTTGTGACTGTTCTATTGCTTCTGGAAAAAGTTATGATAATAAAGTATGTTCTATTTACCAATAAACTTTGTCTTAATTCTTTTCTGGGTTTTAAATATTTAATAATAAAAAAGTGAAACATCACCAAAATTCTTAAAGGTCATGAGCAATTGATATTTAGCAATTTGATGATGCATCTATTTTAGTTTTTGAAAAGTATCGGTATCAGTGATACTGACTCCATTTACTTGGTATCGGATCGATACCAAAATATGCAGTATCGCACACCACTGCCACACATCTCAAGTCATCAATACCATTTAGCGATAATTGATTCTCAATTTATCCCGGATACAAGTGGTCGTCCCTGGCCTCGTCAGCCATAATGGCGTACATTTTTGGCTCCTCATCTCTCTGACGACAATTGCTGTGATTTCTTGTGAACAACACTGTATCATTTCATTCTGACTGTCAGATGAAATATAGGTTGTGTTTGCTGGAGGTATGTACTTTTTCAGGAGATCAATGCACACCAAGAAATTCCCCCTGTTGGCAAACACAATAAACGTGGTCTAAAAGATGCTTATTTGTGGTCTTCTTGACCAACTGATCATGTTTTCTCTTGATCTTGCTTTATTTCTCTCTCTCTCTCGAGCCTTGTCTCCCCCTCTTTGCGCTGTCAGCCAAAACATAAAAGTAATACAGTATAACAAATACAAAAAAAAAGAAACAAAGGCAAACTCAGTATCATGCAATAATGTATTTTTTTTACAGTCTCTCACCTGCACCTGGCTGACGTCTTTAAAAAAAAACATATGTCCATCTATTCAGAGAGCTACACTAATTTTTGCACGAGTAGCACTGGTGCAACGGAAAAAGTTGGTCGCACCAGCACATGATTTGTTCGCACCATTTTTTGAGGAGGTACAGCATCATCATGGAATATCATAGTTTCGATTGACAGTCACTCCAGATAGGATATTTGCAAATTATTTTACTGTGAACTAGAAGTTTGTCAGTACCAAGCAGTGGCAGGCAAAACAGCTCAATTAAATAAAACAAATAAATAAACAAAAAAACAACGACTTACTTTTATTTGATCAGTTGTTCGACTCAGAGGGGCCACTTCTTATAGTGAGAGCCTTTATTGACTAAATTGTAACATGACGACCTATGTGATTTCGGCAGAACTTTTGAACCCTTAAGTTTGAGCGAGTGGGGTGACGTTCGACACACTCGATCGTTGTGAATCGACCTTTCAGGAGAGGTCTGCCCCAAATCTCTGAACGGTTGTGGGGCCAAGCGGCGACCGTCAAAGCATTCAGTTTCGCACCAGTATTAGGCCTTTATTTACGAAATTGTAACATGACGACCTATGTGATTTCGGCAGAACTTTTGAACACTTAAGTTTGAACAAGTGGGCTGACGTTCGGCACAATCGCTCGTTGTGAATCCACCTTTCAGGGGAGGTCTCCCCTAAGTATCTGAATGGTTGTGGGGCCGAACGGCGAGCGTCAAAGCATTCCGTTTGGCCCCAGTAGTAGGCCTTTATTGACTAAATTGTAACATGATGACCTATGTAATTTCGGCAAAACCTTTGAACACTTAAGTTTGAACTAGTGGGCTGACGTTCAGCACAATTGTTCGTTGTGAATCCACCTTTAAGGGGAGGTCTTCCCTAAGTCAAATTCGCTCCAGTAATAGGCCTTTATTGACAAAATTGTAACATGACGACCTATGTGATTTCGGCAGAACGTTTTAACCCTTAAGTTTGAGCTAGTGGGCTGACGTTCGACACACTCGATCGTTGGGAATACACCTTTCAGGGGAGGTCTTCCACAAGTCTCTGGACGGTTGTGGGGCCGAGCGGCGACCGTCAAAGCATTCGGTTTCGCTCTCGTAGAAGGCCATTATTGACTAAATTTCAACAAGACGATTTCGGCAGAACTGTTGAACCCTTAAGTTTGAGCTAGTGGGCTGACGTTCGACACACTCGATCGTTGTGAATCCATCTTTCAGATGAGGTCTCTTCCAAGCCTCTCGGAGGTTGTGCGGCCGAAAGGCGAGCGTCAAAGCATTCCGTGTCGCTCCAGTAGCAGGTCTTTATTGACTAAATTGTAACATGACGACCTATGTGATTTCGGTAGAACTTTTGAACCCTTATTTTTGAGCTAGTGGGCTGATGTTCGACACAATCGATCATTGTGAATCCACCTTTCAAGGGAGGTCGCCCCCAAGTCTCTGGATGGTTGTGGGGTCGAGCGACGACTGTCAAAGCATTCCGTTTCGCTCCAGTCGTCGGCCTTTATTGACTAAATTGTAACATGACGACCTATGTGATTTCGGCAGAACTTTTGAACCCTTTATTTGAGCTCGTGGGCTGACGTTCGACACACTCGATCATTGTGAATCCACCTTTCAGGGGAGGTCTGCCCCAAATCTCTGGAGGGTTGTGGGGCCAAGCGGCGACCGTCAAAGCATTCCGTTTCGCTCCAGTAGTAGGCCTTCATTGACTAAATTGTAACATGACGAACTATGTGATTTCGGCAGAACTTTTTAACCCTTCAGTTTGAGCTCGTGGGCTGACGTTCGACACACTCGATCATTGTGAATCCACCTTTCAGGGGAGGTCTGCCCCAAATCTCTGGAGGGTTGTGGGGCCAAGCGGCGACCGTCAAAGCATTCCGTTTCGCTCCAGTAGTAGGCCTTCATTGACTAAATTGTAACATGACGAACTATGTGATTTCGGCAGAACTTTTTAACCCTTCAGTTTGAGCTCGTGGGCTGATGTTCGACACACTCGATCGTTATGAATCCACCTTTCAGATGAGGTCTCTTCCAAGCCTCTCGGAGGTCGTGCGGCCGAAAGGCGAGGGTCAAAGCATTCCGTTTGGCCCCAGTACTAGGCCTTTTTTGACTAAATTGTAACATGACGACCCTATGTGATTTTGGCAGAACTTTTGAACCCTTAAGTTTGAGCTAGTGGGCTGACGTTCGACACACTCGATCGTTGTGAATCCACCTTTCAGGGGAGGTTTCCCCCAAGTCTATGTACGGTTGTGGGGCCGAGCGGCGATCGTCAAAGCATTCAGTTTCGCTCTAGTACTAGGCCTTTTTTGACTAAATTTCAACATGACGACCTATGTGATTTCGGCAGGACCTTTTAACCCTTAAGTTTGAGCTCGTGGGCTGACGTTCGACACAATCGTTCGTTGTGAATCCACCTGTCAGATCAGAATCAGAATCAGAATCAGAATCATCTTTATTTGCCAAGTATGTCCAAAACATCCATCCATCCATCCATCCATTTTCTGAGCCGCTTATCCTCACTAGGGTAGCGGGCACGCTGGAGCCTATCCCAGCTGTCATCGGGCAGGAGGCGGGCTACACCCTGAACTGGTTGCCAGCCAATCACAGAGCACATACAAACAGACAACCATTCGCACTCACAGTCATGCCTACGGGCAATTTAGTCTCCAATTAATGCATGTTTTTGGGATGTGGGAGGAAACCGGAGTGCCCGGAGAAAACCCACACAGGCACGGGGAGAACATGCAAACTCCACACAGTCGGGGCCGGGGATTGAACCCGGGTCCTCAGAACTGTGAGGCTGACGCTCTAACCAGTCGGCCACCGTGCCGCCTATGTCCAAAACACACAAGGAATTTGAGGTCTCTTCCAAGCCTTTTGGAGGTCGTGCGGCCGAAAGGCGAGCGTCAAAGCATTGACGACCCTTAAGTTTGAGCTTGTGGGCTGACGTCCGACACACTCAATCGTTGTGAATCCACCATTCAGATGTGGTCTCATCCAAGCCTCTCGGAGGTCGTGCGTCCGAAAGGCGAGCGTCAAAGCATTCCGTTTGGCCCCAGTAGTAGGCCTTTATGGACTAAATTGTAACATGAAGACCGATGTGATTTTGGCAGAACTTTTGAACCCTTAAGTTTGACCAAGTGGGCTGACGTTCAACACACTCGATCGTTGTGAATCCACCTTTCAGGGGAGGTCTCCCCCAAGTCTCTGGACGGTTGTGGGGCAAAGCGACGACCGTCAAAGCATTCAGTTTCGCTCCAGTTGTAGCCCTTTATTGACTAAATTGTAACATGAAGTCCTGTGTGATTTCGGCAGAACTTTTGAACACTTAAATTTGAGCTAGTGGGCTGACGTTCAACACACTCAATCGTTGTGAATCCACCTTTCAGATGAGGTCT
This sequence comes from Phycodurus eques, assembly GCF_024500275.1. Taxonomy (NCBI): domain Eukaryota; kingdom Metazoa; phylum Chordata; class Actinopteri; order Syngnathiformes; family Syngnathidae; genus Phycodurus; species Phycodurus eques. The sequence continues at coordinate 23,176 of NW_026904214.1, read as the reverse complement.
CTTCCAAGCCTCTCGAAGGTTGTGCGGCCGAAAGGCGAGCATCAAAGCATTTCATTTGGCCCCAGTAGTAGGCCTTTATTGACTAAATTGTAACATGACGACCTATGTGATTTTGGCAGAACTTTTGAACCCTTAAGTTTGAGCTAGTGGGCTGACGTTTGACACACTCGATCGTTCTGAATCCACCTTTCAGATGAGGTCTCTTCCAAGCCTCTGGACGGTTGTGGGGCCAAGCGACGACCGTCAAAGCATTCAGTTTCGCTCCAGTAGTAGCCCTTTATTGACTAAATTGTAACATGACGACCTATGTGATTTCGGCAGAACTTTTGAACCCTTAAGTTTGAGCGAGTGGGCTGACGTTTGACACACTCGATTGTTATGAATCCACCTTTCAGATGAGGTCTCTTCCAAGCCTCTCGGAGGTCGTGCGGCCGAAAGGCGAGGGTCAAAGCATTCCGTTTGGCCCCAGTACTAGGCCTTTTTTGACTAAATTGTAACATGACGACCCTATGTGATTTTGGCAGAACTTTTGAACCCTTAAGTTTGAGCTAGTGGGCTGACGTTCGACACACTCGATCGTTGTGAATCCACCTTTCAGGGGAGGTTTCCCCCAAGTCTATGTACGGTTGTGGGGCCGAGCGGCGATCGTCAAAGCATTCAGTTTCGCTCTAGTACTAGGCCTTTTTTGACTAAATTTCAACATGACGACCTATGTGATTTCGGCAGGACCTTTTAACCCTTAAGTTTGAGCTCGTGGGCTGACGTTCGACACAATCGTTCGTTGTGAATCCACCTGTCAGATCAGAATCAGAATCAGAATCAGAATCATCTTTATTTGCCAAGTATGTCCAAAACATCCATCCATCCATCCATCCATTTTCTGAGCCGCTTATCCTCACTAGGGTAGCGGGCACGCTGGAGCCTATCCCAGCTGTCATCGGGCAGGAGGCGGGCTACACCCTGAACTGGTTGCCAGCCAATCACAGGGCACATACAAACAGACAACCATTCGCACTCACAGTCATGCCTACGGGCAATTTAGTCTCCAATTAATGCATGTTTTTGGGATGTGGGAGGAAACCGGAGTGCCCGGAGAAAACCCACACAGGCACGGGGAGAACATGCAAACTCCACACAGTCGGGGCCGGGGATTGAACCCGGGTCCTCAGAACTGTGAGGCTGACGCTCTAACCAGTCGGCCACCGTGCCGCCTATGTCCAAAACACACAAGGAATTTGAGGTCTCTTCCAAGCCTTTTGGAGGTCGTGCGGCCGAAAGGCGAGCGTCAAAGCATTGACGACCCTTAAGTTTGAGCTTGTGGGCTGACGTCCGACACACTCAATCGTTGTGAATCCACCATTCAGATGTGGTCTCATCCAAGCCTCTCGGAGGTCGTGTGTCCGAAAGGCGAGCGTCAAAGCATTCCGTTTGGCCCCAGTAGTAGGCCTTTATGGACTAAATTGTAACATGAAGACCGATGTGATTTTGGCAGAACTTTTGAACCCTTAAGTTTGACCAAGTGGGCTGACGTTCAACACACTCGATCGTTGTGAATCCACCTTTCAGGGGAGGTCTCCCCCAAGTCTCTGGACGGTTGTGGGGCAAAGCGACGACCGTCAAAGCATTCAGTTTCGCTCCAGTTGTAGCCCTTTATTGACTAAATTGTAACATGAAGTCCTGTGTGATTTCGGCAGAACTTTTGAACACTTAAATTTGAGCTAGTGGGCTGACGTTCAACACACTCAATCGTTGTGAATCCACCTTTCAGATGAGGTCTCTTCCAAGCCTCTCGAAGGTTGTGCGGCCGAAAGGCGAGCATCAAAGCATTTCATTTGGCCCCAGTAGTAGGCCTTCATTGACTAAATTGTAACATGACGACCTATGTGATTTTGGCAGAACTTTTGAACCCTTAAGTTTGAGCTAGTGGGCTGACGTTTGAAACACTCGATCGTTCTGAATCCACCTTTCAGATGAGGTCTCTTCCAAGCCTCTGGACGGTTGTGGGGCCAAGCGACGACCGTCAAAGCATTCAGTTTCGCTCCAGTAGTAGCCCTTTATTGACTAAATTGTAACATGACGACCTATGTGATTTCGGCAGAACTTTTGAACCCTTAAGTTTGAGCGAGTGGGCTGACGTTTGACACACTCGATTGTTGTGAATCCACCTTTCAGGGGAGGTCTCCCCCAAGTCTCTGGACGGTCGTGCGGCCGATAGGCGAGCGTCAAAGCATTCTGTTTCGCTCCAGTAGTAGGCCTTGATTGACGAAATTGTAACATGACGACATATGTGATTTTGGCAGAACTTTTGAACCCTTAAGTTTGAGCAAATTGGTTCACATTCGACGCACTCGATTGTTGGGAATCCACCTTTCAGGAGAGGTCTCCCCCAAGTCTCTGGATGGTCGTGGGGCCGAGCGGCGACCGTCAAAGCATTCAGTTTCGCTCCAGTAGTAGGCCTTTATTGACTAAATTGTAACATGACGCCCTCAGTGATTTCGGCAAAACCTTTGAACCCTTAAGTTTGAGCGAGTGGGCTGACGTTCGAAACACTCAATTGTTGTGAATCCCCCTTTCAGATGTTGTCTCTTCCAAGCCTGTCGGAGGTCGTGCGTCCGAAAGGCGAGCGTCAAATCATTCCGTTTCGCTCCTGTAGTCGGCCTTTATTGACTAAATTGTAACATGACGACCTATGTGATTTCGGCAGAACGTTTAAACCCTGACGTTTGAGCTAGTGGGCTGACGTTTGACACACTGGATCGTTGTGAATGCACATTTCAGGGGAGGTCTCCCCCAAGTCTCTGGATGGTTGTGGGGCCGAACGGCGACTGTCGAAGCATTCCGTTTCACTCCAGTAGTAGGCCTTTATTGACGAAATTGTAACATGACGACCTATGTGATTTCGGCAGAACGTTTGAACCCTTAAGTTTGAGCTCGTGGGCTGACGTTCGACACAATCGATTGCTGTGAATCCACCTCTCAGATGAGGTCTGCCCTAAATCTCTGGACGGTTGTGGGGCCAAGCGGCGACCGTCAAAGCATTCAGTTTCGCTCCAGTAGTTGCCCTTTATTGACTAAATTGTAACATGAAGACCTGTGTGATTTTGGCACAACTTTTGAACCCTAAGGTTTGAGCTAGTGGGCTGACGTTCGACACACTGGATCGTTGTGAATCCACCTTTCAGATGAGGTCTCTTCCAAGCCTCTCGGAGGTTGTGCTGCCAAAAGGCGAGCGTCAAAGCATTCCATTTGGCCCCAGTAGTAGGCCTTTATTGACTAAATTGTAACATGACGACCGATGTGATTTTGGCAGTACTTTTGAATCCTTAAGTTTGAGCGAGTGGGCTGACGTTCGACGCACTCGATTGTTGGGAATCCACCTTTCAGGGGAGGTCTCCCCCAAGTCTCTGGATGGTCGTGGGGTCGATCGGCGAATGTCAAAGCATTCCGTTTCGCTCCAGTAGTAGGCCTTTATTGACTAAATTGTAACATGACGACATATGTGATTTCGGCAGAACCTTTTAACCGTTAAGTTTGAGGGAGTGGCCTGACGTTTGACACACTCGTTCGGTGTGAATCCACCTTTCAGATGAGGTCTCTTCCAAGCCTCTCGGAGGTCGTGCGGCCGAAAGGCGAGCGTCAAAGCATTCCGTTTCGCTCCAGTAGTAGGCCTTTATTGACTAAATTGTAACATGACGACCTATGTAACTTCGGCAGAACTTTTTAACCCTTAAATTTGAGCTAGTGGGCTGACGTTCTACACACTCGATCGATGTGAATCCACCTTTCAGGGGAGGTCTCCCCCTAGTCTCTGGACGGTTGTGGGGCCGAGTGGCGACCGTCAAAGCATTCGGTTTCGCTCCAGTAGTAGGCCTTTATTGACTCAATTGTAACATGACGCTCTATGTGATTTCGGCAGAACTTTTGAACACTTAAGTTTGAGCTCGTGGGCTGACATTCGACACAATCGATCGTTGTGAATCCACCTTTCAGGGGCGGTCCCCCCCAAGTCTCTCGATGGTTGTGGGGTCGAGCGGCGACTGTCAAAGCATTGCGTTTGGCCCCAGTCGTAGGCCTTTATTGACTAAATTGTAACATGACGACATATGTGATTTCGGCAGAACGTTTGAACACTTAAGTTTGAGCTCGTGGGCTGACATTCGACACAATCGATCGTTGTGAATCCACCTTTCAGGGGAGGTCCCCCCCAAGTCTCTCGATGGTTGTGGGGTCGAGCGGCGACTGTCAAAGCATTCCGTTTCACTCCAGTAGTAGCCCTTTATTGACTAAATTGTAACATGACGACCAATGTGATTTCGGCAGAACTTTTGAACACTTAATTTTGAGCTTGGGGGCTGACGTCCGACACACTCAATCGTTGTGAATCCACCTTTCAGATGTGGTCTCTTCCAAGCCTCTCGGAGGTCGTGCGTCCGAAAGGCGAGCGTCAAAGTATTCCGTCGGGCCCCAGTAGTTGGCCTTTATTGACTAAATTGTAACATGACGACCTATGTGATTTTGGCAGAACATTTGAACACTTAAGTTTGAGCTAGTGGGCTGACGTCCGACACACTCAATCGTTGTGAATCCACCTTTCAGATGTGGTCTCTTCCAAGCCTCTCGGAGGTCGTGCGTCCGAAAGGCGAGCGTCAAAGCATTCCGTTTGGCCCCAGTAGTTGGCCTTTATTGACTAAATTGTAACAAAACGACCTATGTGATTTTGGCAGAACTTTTGAACCCTTAAGTTTGAGCTAGTGGGCTGACGTTTGACACACTCGATCGTTGTGAATCCACCTTTCAGGGGAGGTCTCCCCCAAGTCTCTGGACGGTTGTGGGGCCGAGTGGCGATCGTCAAAGCATTCAGTTTCGCGCCAGTCTTAGCCCTTCATTGACTAAATTGTAACATGACGACCTGTGTGATTTCGGCAGAACTTTTGAACCCTTAAGTTTGAGCAAGTGGGCTGACGTTCGACACACTCGATCGTTATGAATCCACCTTTCAGATGAGGTCTCCCCCAAGTCTTTGGATGGTCGTGCGGCCGAAAGGCGAGCATCAAAGCATTCCATTTTGCCCAAGTCGTCGCCCTTTATTGACTAAATTGTAACATGATGACCTGTGTGATTTCGGCAGAACGTTTGAACCCTTAAGTTTGAGCTAGTGGGGTTACGTTCGACGCACTCGATTGTTGTTAATCCACTTCTCAGATGAGATCTGCTCCAAATCTCAGGACAGTTGTGGGGCCAAGCGGCGACTGTCAAAGCATTCCGTTTCGCTCCAATAGCAGGCCTTTATTGACTAAATTGTAACATGACGACCTATGTGATTTTGGCAGAACTTTTGAACCCTTAAGTTTGAGCGAGTGGGCTGACGTTCGACACACTCGATCGTTGTGAATCCACCTTTCAGATGAGGTCTCTTCCAAGCCTCTCGGAGGTCGTGCGGCCGAAAGGCAAGCATCAAAGCAATCCGTTTGGCCCAAGTAGTAGGCCTTTATTGACTAAATTTCAACATGACGACCTATGTGATTTCGGCAGAACGTTTGAACCCTTAAGTTTGAGCTAGTGGGGTTACCTTCGACACACTCGATCGTTGTGAATCCAGCTTTCAGATGAGGTCTCTTCCAAGCCTCTCGGAGGTCGTGCGGCCGAAAGGCAAGCATCAAAGCAATCCGTTTGGCCCAAGTAGTAGGCCTTTATTGAATAAATTTAGACATGACGACCTATGTGATTTCGGCAGAACGTTTGAACCCTTAAGTTTGAGCTAGTGGGGTTACGTTCGACACACTCGATCGTTGTGAATCCACCTTTCAGGGCAGGTGTGCACCAAATCTCTGGACGGTTGTGGGGCCAAGCGGCGACCGTCAAAGCATTCAGTTTCGCTCCAGTAGTAGGCCTTTATTGACTAAATTGTAACATGACGACCTATGTGATTTTGGCAGAACTTTTGAACCCATAAGTTTGAGCAAATGGGCTAACGTTCGACGAACTCGATTGGTGTGATTCCACCTTTCAGGGGAGGTCTACCCCAAGTCTCTGGATGATCCTGGGGCCGAGCGGCGACCGTCAAAGCATTCAGGTTCGCTCCAGTAATAGCCCTTTATTGACTAAATTGTAACATGACGACCTATGTGATTTCGGCAGAACGTTTGAACACTTAAGTTTGAGCTCGTGGGCTGACATTCGACACAATCGATCGTTGTGAATCCACCTTTCAGATGTGGTCTCTTCCAAGCCTCTCGGAGGTCGTGCGTCCGAAAGGCGAGCGTCAAAGCATTCCGTTTGGCCCCAGTAGTTGGCCTTTATTGACTAAATTGTAACAAAACGACCTATGTGATTTTGGCAGAACTTTTGAACACTTAAGTTTGAGCTAGTGGGCTGACGTTTGACACACTCGATCGTTGTGAATCCACCTTTCAGGGGAGGTCTCCCCCAAGTCTGGACGGTTGTGGGGCCGAGTGGCGATCGTCAAAGCATTCAGTTTCGCGCCAGTCTTAGCCCTTCATTGACTAAATTGTAACATGACGACCTGTGTGATTTCGGCAGAACTTTTGAACCCTTAAGTTTGAGCAAGTGGGCTGACGTTCGACACACTCGATCGTTGTGAATCCACCTTTCAGAGGCGGTCTCCCCCAAGTCTTTGGATGGTCGTGCGGCCGAAAGGCGAGCATCAAAGCATTCCATTTTGCCCCAGTAGTCGCCCTTTATTGACTAAATTGTAACATGATGACCTGTGTGATTTCGGCAGAACGTTTGAACCCTTAAATTTGAGCAAGTGGGCTGACGTTCGACGCACTCGATTGTTGTTAATCCACTTCTCAGATGAGATCTGCTCCAAATCTCAGGACAGTTGTGGGGCCAAGCGGCGACTGTCAAAGCATTCCGTTTCGCTCCAATAGCAGGCCTTTATTGACTAAATTGTAACATGACGACCTATGTGATTTTGGCAGAACTTTTGAACCCTTAAGTTTGAGCGAGTGGGCTGACGTTCGACACACTCGATCGTTGTGAATCCACCTTTCAGATGAGGTCTCTTCCAAGCCTCTCGGAGGTCGTGCGGCCGAAAGGCAAGCATCAAAGCAATCCGTTTGGCCCAAGTAGTAGGCCTTTATTGAATAAATTTAGACATGACGACCTATGTGATTTCGGCAGAACGTTTGAACCCTTAAGTTTGAGCTAGTGGGGTTACGTTCGACACACTCGATCGTTGTGAATCCACCTTTCAGGGCAGGTGTGCACCAAATCTCTGGACGGTTGTGGGGCCAAGCGGCGACCGTCAAAGCATTCAGTTTCGCTCCAGTAGTAGGCCTTTATTGACTAAATTGTAACATGACGACCTATGTGATTTTGGCAAAACTTTTGAACCCATACGTTTGAGCAAATGGGCTAACGTTCGACGAACTCGATTGGTGTGATTCCACCTTTCAGGGGAGGTCTACCCCAAGTCTCTGGATGATCCTGGGGCCGAGCGGCGACCGTCAAAGCATTCAGGTTCGCTCCAGTAATAGCCCTTTATTGACTAAATTGTAACATGACGACCTATGTGATTTCGGCAGAACGTTTGAACACTTAAGTTTGAGCTCGTGGGCTGACGTTCGACACAATCGATCATTGTGAATCCACCTCTCAGATGAGGTCTGCAGCAAAGCAATCCGTTTGGCCCAAGTAGTCGGCCTTTATTGACTAAATTTCAACATGACGACCTATGTGATTTCGGCAGAACGTTTGAACCCTTAAGTTTGAGCTAGTGGGGTTACGTTCGACACACTCGATCGTTGTGAATCCACCTTTCAGGGCAGGTCTGCCCCAAATCTCTGGACCGTTGTGGGACCAAGCGGCGACCGTCAAAGCATTCAGTTTTGCTCCAGCAGTAGCCCTTTATTGACTAAATTGTAACATGACGACATATGTGATTTCGGCAGAACGTTTGAACCCTGAAGTTTGAGCTCGTGGGCTGACGTTCGACACAATCGATCATTGGGAATCCACCTCTCAGATGAGGTCTGCCCCAAATCTCTGGACGGTTGTGGGGCCAAGCGGCGACCGTCAAAGCATTCAGTTTCGCTCCAGTAGTAGCCCTTTTTTGACTAAATTGTAACATGAAGACCTATGTGATTTCGGCAGAAGTTTTGAACTCTTAAGTTCGAGCTCGAGGGCTGACGTTCGACACACTCGGTCGATGTGAATCCACCTTTCAGAGGAGGTCTCCCCCAAGTCTCTGGATGGTTAGGGGGCCGAGCGGCGACTGTCAAAGCATTCCGTTTCGCTCCAGTAATAGCCCTTTATTGACTAAATTGTAACATGACGACCAATGTGATTTTGGCAGAACTTTTGAACCCTTAAGTTTGAGCTATTGGGGTTGCGTTCGACACACTCGATCGTTGTGAATCCACCTTTCAGGGGAGGTCTCCCCCAAGTCTCTGTATGGTTGTGGGGCCGAGCGGCGACGGTCAAAGCATTCAGTTTCGCTCCAGTAATAGCCCTTCATTGACTAAATTGTAACATGATGACCTATGTGATTTCGGCAGAACGTTTGAACCCTTAAGTTTGAGCTAGTGGGCTGACGTTCGACACACTCGATCGTTGTGAATCCGCCTTTCAGGGCAGGTCTGCCCCAAATATCTGGACGGTTGTGGGGCCAAGCGGCGACCGTCAAAGCATTCAGTTTCGCTCCAGTAGTAGGCCTTTATTGACTAAATTGTAACATGACAACCTATTTGATTTTGGCAGAACTTTTGAACCCTTAAGTTTGAGCTAGCGCGCTGACGTTCGACACACTCGATTGTTGTGAATCCGCCTTTCAGGGGAGGTCTCTTCCAAGCCTCTCGGAGGACGTGCGGCCGAATGGCAAGCGTCAAAGCATTCCGTTTGGCCGCAGTAGTTGGACTTTATTGACTAAATTGTAACATGACGACCTTTGTGATTTAGGCAGAACATTTTAACACTTAAGTTTGAGCAAGTGGGCTGACATTCGACACAATCGATCGTTGTGAATCCACCTTTCAGAAGAGGTCTCCCACAAGTCTCTGGACAGTTGTGGGGCCGAGCGGCGACCGTCAAAGCATACAGTTTCGCTCTAGTAGTCGGCCATTATGGACTACATTTCAACATGACGGCCGATGTGATTTTGGCAGAACTTTTGAACCCTTAAGTTTGAGCTAGTGGGGTGACGTTCGACACACTCGATCGTTGTGAATCCACCTTTCAGATGAGGTCTCTTCCAAGCCTCTCGGAGGTCGTGCGGCCGAAAGGCAAGCATCAAAGCAATCCGTTTGGCCCAAGTAGTAGGCCTTTATTGACTAAATTTCAACATGACGACCTATGTGATTTCGGCAGAACGTTTGAACCCTTAAGTTTGAGCTAGTGGGGTGACGTTCGACACACTCGATCGATTTGAATCCACCTTTCAGGGGAGGTCTACCCCAAGTCTCTGGACGGTTGTTGGGCCGAGCGGCGACCGTCAAAGCATTCCGTTTGGCCCCAGTCGTAGGCCTTTATTGACTAAATTGTAACATGATGACCGATGTGATTTTGGCAGAACTTTTGAACCCTTAAGTTTGAGCAAATGGGCTAACGTTCGACGCACTCGATTGTTGTTAATCCACTTCTCAGATGAGGTCTGCTCCAAATCTCAGGACAGTTGTGGGGCCAAGCGGCGACTGTCAAAGCATTCCGTTTCGCTCCAATAGTAGGCCTTTATTGACTAAATTGTAACATGACGACCTATGTGATTTTGGCAGAACTTTTGAACCCTTAAGTTTGAGCGAGTGGGCTGACGTTCGACACACTCGATCGTTGTGAATCCACCTTTCAGATGAGGTCTCTTCCAAGCCTCTCGGAGGTCGTGCGGCCGAAAGGCAAGCATCAAAGCAATCCGTTTGGCCCAAGTAGTAGGCCTTTATTGACTAAATTTCAACATGACGACCTATGTGATTTCGGCAGAACGTTTGAACCCTTAAGTTTGAGCTAGTGGGGTTACGTTGAACACACTCGATCGTTGTGAATCCACCTTTCAGGGCAGTTGTGCACCAAATCTCTGGACGGTTGTTGGGCCAAGCGGCGACCGTCAAAGCATTCAGTTTCGCTCCAGTAATAGCCCTTCATTGACTAAATTGTAACATGACGACCTATGTGATTTTGGCAGAACTTTTGAACCCATACGTTTGAGCAAATGGGCTAACGTTCGATGAACTCGATTGGTGTGATTCCACCTTTCAGGGGAGGTCTACCCCAAGTCTCTGGATGGTCGTGGGGCGGAGCGGCGACCGTCAAAGCATTCAGTTTCACTCCAGTAATAGCCCTTCATTGACTAAATTGTAACATGATGATCTATGTGATTTCGGCAGAACGTTTGAACCCTTAAGTTTGAGCTCGTGGGCTGACGTTCGACACAATCGATCATTGTGAATCCACCTCTCAGATGAGGTCTGCCCCAAATCTCTGGACGGTTGTGGGGCCAAGCGGAGACAGTCAAAGCATTCCGTATCGCTCCAGGAGAAGGCCTTCATTGACTAAATTGTAACATGACGACCTATGTGATTTCGGCAGAACTTTGGAAACCTTAAGTTGGATCTAGTTGAGTTACGTTCGACACACTCGATCGTTGTGAATCCACCTTTCAGATGAGGTCTCTTCCAAGCCTCTCAGAGGTCGTGCGGGCGAAAGGCGAGCGTCAAAGCATTCCGTTTCGCTCCAGTAGTAGGCCTTTATTGACTAAATTGTAACATGACGACCTATGTGATTACGGCAGAACTTTTGAAACCTTAAGTTTGATCTAGTTCGGTTACGTTCGACACACTCGATCGTTGTGAATCCACCTTTCAGGGGACCTCTCCCCCAAGTCTCTGTACGGTTGTGGGGCCGAGCGGCGATCGTCAAAGCATTCAGTTTCGCTTGAGTAGTCGGCCATTATTGACTAAATTTCAACACGACGACCTATGTGATTTCGGCAGAACTTTTTAACCCTTCAGTTTGAGCTCGTGGGCTGATGTTTGACACACTCGATCGTTGTGAATCCACCTTTCAGGGGAGTTCTCCCGCAATTCTCTGGACAGTTGTGGGGCCGACCGGCGATCGTCAAAGCATTCAGTTTCGCTCCAGGAGTAGGCCTTTATTGACTAAATTATAACATGACGATTTTGGCAGAACTTTTGAACACTTACGTTTGGGCGAGTGGGCTGATGTTCAACACACTCAATCGTTGTGAATCCACCTTTCAGGGGAGGTCTCCCCCAAGTCTCTGGACGGTTGTGGGGCCGAGCGGCGACCGTCAAAGCATTCATTTTCCCTCCAGTCGTAGGCCTTTATTGACTAAATTGTAACATGACGACCGATGTGATTTTGGCAGAACTTTTGAACCCTTAAGTTTGAGCGATTGGGCTGACGTTCGACACACTCGATTGTTGTGAATCCACCTTTCAGGGGAGGTCTCCCCCAAGTCTCTGGATGGTTGTGGGACCGAGCGGCGACTGTCAAAGTATTCCGTTTCGCTCCAGTAGTAGGCCTTTATTGACTAAATTGTAACATGACGACCTATGTGATTTTGGCAGAACTTTTGAACCCTTAAGTTTGAGGATGCTTTCCAAGTAAATTCTCTTGCATTTCAGAGTAAAACTCTCCGCTTTATTCAAGTTAGAGGCAGTGGTTTGAATTCCAAAGCTTTGGTTGGAGTTTTACACACATTTGCAGCTTTTATCGCTTAAAAATGCTTCCCAGCACCTGCTGTTCACTTTTTTTATTTTGATTATCAGATTTCGCTTACCCGCAGGACTAATCGGGAGAAATGTCCTGACCGGCTCTCCGTTTAAAGGGTCGAGCTCCCCCCTTATTTCCTCCCCCGGCCGGCACCAACGCCGTGAGCGCGAGGGGACGAGGAGCTGTTAAACCGGTGTCGAGATGAATTCGCCTAGGTGCGCTCACTGCCTTTAGTTTTACGGAGCCAATCCGGTCTGCCCTCACTAATCACCCCTTGATGAGTAACCGCACCGAGTGAAAGGATAATTAAAATGAGTACTCCGTTTTTACGGCAGCTCCATCCCTTATAAATCGTTGGCATTTGTTAAAGACCTAGTAAATTTAACAGTCCTTGTCAGGACCGTACGGATTGGTGTTGGTATCGAGCCGAAGGCGATCTTGGATGAGTTACTCTGTTTTAGGAATAGTCATAGGACCCGGTGGTAGGGGTCTTGTCGAAGTTCAATCACTTTATAAGAGGTTGAGTGTTAAGGTCGAGATTAATTCTCATTTATAAGAATGACAAAGATAGAATAGAATTAAAGCAAGGTATTTATTTCAGTGATTACACAAGGTTAGATTGATAATATGACAGTATGGGTTTGCGATATATAATGAACAATAATAAGAATAATAAAAATAGAAAGAAATAGAAGTTGTTCAAAAGTAATAAATCACAAAATAAGTATTTACCTTTTTGAGTGAGCTTTTAAGGAGTGATCAAGTCCTATAGAGCCGTAACGCCAATTAATAATAAGATAATTTGGACATCAGAACACCTGAACAGCTGACTAGCCCTTTTTCCCTTATTCCCCGCAATGTCAATAGAGGTTCTATTAGTTACCTTATTACAATGCACTGTTTTGTCTTACCCAATTAAATGAGAAGGAGATTCAAAAATGAAGTCCTCCTGCCAGCTTGTCCATGAGCATTGCGAGGGGAAAAAAGAACGTGTGTCTCCCTATCTCGAGAGAGTAAGGAGCCCCGTTTGTCCGTGTGAGGGATTTTTATAACCTCTGTTCCCGCCTTCAGCGTCCTAACTTTTTGACTTGAGTGGAAAGTACCTATTTTTCCCTTACTCATTCAGTGTCCTGACTTGACCTAAGTGGAAAGCACCTATCTCTCCATTACTCATCCAGTGTCCTGACATGATCCTAGTGGAAAGTACCCATTTCCCTTTTGCTCACCCAAAATAGGTTCACAGTAAATACTATTGACTACACACATAATACATCCATTCAATGACAAGCATATTTCATATGTCTTGAACACAATCAATACACTTCATCACTTCTCATTAATCTCTTTAAGCATTCTGCAATACATGTTTATCAGTTAATATTTATACATTCATGTGAATACAATTCTCTCATGCATTTCCACAGGTCCGTGCTTACTTCGTAGAGCATTCGTGTGCTCCGTTGCCTGAGAGAGACAACCTTGCACAGGTCATAATCTTTGCATAAAAGCTGTTCCAAAGCATTGTACATTAGAAATACAAAAATCAAAATATTATATAACAGCCTTATTAGGCTTGATGTACTTTTTATCACTGATTTCCAAAAGAACATCTAAATTATAACATCACAGAGAATCATTAAAATTATCTCAAGGATATAAAATCAAGCAATTGATTATATAAGCAGTTGACCTCAGTATGTGTTTGTTTACTTATGACAAGGGGTTTTAATAGTATTGATATAAGTAAGAAGACTTATGCTTGACCTGGCGACTCTTTCCTTACGATCTAATTTGGTTTGTCGACCTCTGGTGGTTGAACCAGGAATTGAAACTGGGGCTAAGCTCAATCACATTAACCCAGCCACATATGCCAATTACAACCTTTTTGTACCATTGCTTATGTGTGTAGCCTGGCCGCCCACCCGACAGATTCATAACTTCACAAAGGATGCTTTCCCAGTAAATTCTCTTGCTTTTTAGAGGAGAAATCTCCCCTTTATACAAGTTACAGGCAGTGGTTTAAATTCCAAAGCTTTGGTTGGAGTTTTACACACATTTGCAGCTTTTATCGCTTAAAAATGCTTCCCAGCGCCTGCTGTACACCTTTTTTTTATTGTGACTCATAACTTCACAAAGGATGCTTTCCCAGTAAAGTCTCTTGCTTTTTTGAGTATCGCTCTCACCTTTATACTAGTTGCAGGCAGTGATTTGAATCCTAAAGCTTTGGTAGGAGTTTGACACACATTTGCAATTTTTATCGCTTAAAAATGCTTCCCAGCGACTGCTGTACACGTTTTTTTATTTGTAACTCATAACTTCACAAAGGATGCTTTCCAAGTAAATTCTCTTCCATTTAAGAGTAAAGCTCTCCCCTGTATACTAGTTAGAGGCAGTGGTTTGAATCCCAAAGCTTTGGTTGGAGTTTTACACACATTTGGAGCTTTTATTGCTTACAAATGCTTCCCAGCGCCTTCTGAACACTTTTTTTATTTTGACTCATAACTTCACAAAGGATGCTTTCCAAGTAAATTCTCTTGCTTTTTAGAGTAAAACTCTCCCCTTTATACTCGTTACAGGCAGTGGTTTGAATCCCAAAGCTTTGGTTGGAGTTTTACACACATTTGCAGTTTTTAATTCTTAAAAATGCTACCCAGCTCCGTCTGCTGGACACTTTCTTTTTTTTATCACTCATACATTCACAGAGGATGCTTTCCCAGTAAATTATCTTGCTTTTTAGAGTAAAACTCACACATTTATTCAAGTTACAGGCAGTGGTTTGAATCCCAAAGATTTGGTTGGAGTTTTACACACATTTGCAGTTTTTATCGCTTAAAAATTCTTCCCAGGGACTGCTGTACACTTTTTTTATTGTAACTCATAGCTTCACAAAGGATGCTTTCCCAGTAAATTGTCTTGCTTTTTAGAGTAAAACTCCCCCCTTTATACTAGTTACAGGCAGTGGTTTGAATCCCAAAGCTTTGGTTGGAGTCTTACACACATTTGCAGTTTTTATCGCTTAAAAATTCTTCCCAGGGCCTGCTGTACACTTTTTTTATTGTAATTTATAACTTCACAAAGGATGCTTTCCCAGTAAATTGTCTTGCTTTTTAGAGTAAAACTCCCCCCTTATACTAGTTACAGGCAGTGGTTTGAATCCCAAAGCTTTGGTTGGAGTTTTACACACATTTGCAGTTTTTATCGCTTAAAAATTCTTCCCAGGGCCTGCTGTACACTTTTTTTATTGTAACTCATAGCTTCACAAAGGATGCTTTCCCAGTAAATTGTCTTGCTTTTTAGAGTAAAACTCCCCCCTTTATACTAGTTACAGGGAGTGGTTTGAATCCCAAAGATTTGGTTGGAGTTTTACACACATTTGCAGTTTTTAATGCTTCCAAATGCTACCCAGCTCCCTCTGCTGGACACTTTTTTTATTTTAACTCATAACTTCACAAAAGATGCTTTCCCAGTAAATTCTCTTGCTTTTTAGAGTAAAACTCTCCCCTTTATAATAGTTACAGGCAGTGGTTTGAATCCCAAAGCTTTGGTTGGAGTTTTACACACATTTTCAGCTTTTGTCGCTTAAAAATGCTTCACAGCGCCTGCTGTTCACTTTATTTATTTTGACTTATAACTTCACAAAGGATGCTTTCCAAGTAAATTCTCTTGCATTTCAGTGTAAAACTCTCCCCTTTCTTCAAGAAGAGGCAGTGGTTTGAATCTCAAAGCTTTAGTTGGAGTTTTACACACATTTGCAATTTGTATTGCTTAAAAATGCTTCCCAGCGCCTGCTGTACCCTTTTTTTATTTTGACTCATGACTTCACAAAGGATTCTTTCCCAGTAAATTCTCTTGCTTTTTCGAGTAAAACTCTCCCCTTTATACGAGTTACAGGCAGTGGTTTGAATCCCAAAGCTTTGGTTGGAGTTTTACACACATTTGCAGTTTTTATTGCTTAAAAATGCTTCCCAGTTCCTCTGCTGTACACTTTTTTTTATTGTAACTCATAACTTCACAAAGGATGCTTTCCCAGTAAAATATCTTGCCTTTTAGAGTAAAACTCTCCCCTTTATACTACTTACAGGCAGTGGTTTGAATCCCAAAGCTTTGGTTGGAGTTTTACACACATTTGCAGATTTTATTGCTTAAAAATAATTCCCAGCGCCTGCTGTACACTTTTTTTATTGTAACTCATAACTTCACAAAGGATGCTTTCCAAGTGAATTCCCTTGCATTTCAGTGTAAAACTCTCCCCTTTATACAAAAAGAGGCAGTGGTTTGAATCCTAAAGCTTTGGTTGGAGTTTTACACACATTTGCAGTTTTTATTGCTTAAAAATGCTTCCCAGTGCCTGCTGTACACTTTTTTTATTGTAACTCATAACTTCACAAAGAATGCTTTCCAAGTAAATTCTCTTGCATTTTCGAGTAAAACTCTCCCCTTTATACTAGTTACAGGGAGTGGTTTGAATCCCAAAGATTTGGTTGGAGTTTTACACACATTTGCAGTTTTTAATGCTTCCAAATGCTACCCAGCTCCCTCTGCTGTTCACTTTTTTTATTTTGACTCAGAACTTCACAAAGGATGCTTTCCCAGGAAAGTCTCTTGCTTTTAAAGTAGAACTCTCCCCTTTATACTAGTTACAGGCAGTGGTTTGAAACCCAAAGGTGGTGTTGGAGTTTTACACACATTTGTAGTTTTTATTGCTTAAAAATACTTCCCAGCACCTGCTGTACACTTTTTTGATTTTGACTCATAACTTCACAAAGGATGCTTTCCCAGTAAAGTCTTTTGCTTTTTAGAGTCAAACTCTCCTCTTTATACTAGTTAGAGGCAGTGGTTTGAATCTCAAAGGTTTGGTTGGAGTTTTACACACATTTGAGTTTTTAATGCTTAAAAATGCTACCCAGCTCCCTCTGCTGGACACTTTTTTTTTTATCACTCATACCTTCACAGAGGATGCTTTCCCAGTAAATTCTCTTGCTTTTTAGAGTAGAACTCTCCCCTTTATACTAGTTACAGGCAGTGGTTTGAATCTCAAAGCTTTGGTTGGAGTTTTACACACATTTGCAGTTTTTATTGCTTAAAAATTCTTCCCAGCGCCTGCTGTACACATTTTTTATTTTGACTCATCACTTCACAAAGGATGCTTTCCAAGTAATTTATATTGCTTTTTAGAGTAAAACTCTCCCCTTTATACTATTTACAGGCAGTGGTTTGAATCCCAAAGCTTTGGTTGGAGTTTTACACACATTTGTAGCTTTTATTGCTTAAAAATACTGAACAGCACCTGCTGTACACTTTTTTGATTTTGACTCATAACTTCACAAAGGATGCTTTCCCAGTAAATTCTCTTGCATTTTAGAGAAAAACTCTCCCCTTTATACTAATTTACAGGCAGTGGTTTGAATCCCAAAGGTTTGGTTGGAGTTTTAAACACATTTGCTGTTTTGATCGCTTAAAAATGGTTCCCAGCGCCTGCTGGACACATTTTTTATTTTGACTCATAATGTCACAAAGGATGCTTTCCCAGTAAATTCTCTTGGATTTTAGAGTAAAACTCTCCCCTTTATACGAGTTACAGGCAGTGGTTTGAATCCCAAAGCTTTGGTTGGAGTTTTCCACACATTTGCTGTTTTTATCGCTTAAAAATGCTTCCCAGCGCCTCCTGTACACTATTTTTATTTTCACTCATAACTTCACAAAGGATGCTTTCCAAGTACATTCTCTTGCTTTTTAGAGTAGAACTCTCCCCTTTATACGAGTTAGAGGCAGTGGTTTGAATACCAAAGCTTTGGTTGGGGATTTACTCACATTTGCAGCTTTTATCGCTTAAAAATGCTTCCCAGCGCCAGCTGTACACTTTTTTTATTTTGACTCATAACTTCACAAAGGATGATTTCCCAGTAAATTCTCTTGCATTTTAGAGTAAAACTCTCCCCTTTATACTAGTTACAGGCAGTGGTTTGAATCCCAAAGCTTTGGTTGGAGTTTTACACACATTTGCAGTTTTTATCACTTAAAAATGCTTCCCAGTGCCTGCTGTACACTTTTTTTTTTGACTCACAACTTAAAAAACGATGCTTTCCCAGTAAAGTCTCTTGCTTTTTAGAGTATAACTCTCCCCTTTATACAAGTTACAGGCAGTGATTTGAATCCCAAAGCTTTGGTTGGAAATTTTACACACATTTGCAGCTTTTATCGCTTAAAAATGCTTCCCAGCGCCTCCTGTACACTTTTTTTTTGACTCATAACTTAAAAAAGGATGCTTTCCCAGTAAAGTCTCTTGCTTTTTAGAGTATAACTCTCACCTTTATACAAGTTACAGGCAGTGGTTTGAATCCCAAAGCTTTGGTTGGAGTTTGACACACATTTGCAGTTTTTATGGCTTAAAAATGCTTCCCAGCTCCCTCTGCTGGACACTTTTATTATTTTCACTCAAAACTTCACAAAGGATGCTTTCCCAGAAAATTCTCTTGCTTTTTAGAGTAGAACTCTCCCCTTTATACTTGTGACAGGCAGTGGTTTGAATCCCAAAGCTTTGGTTGGAGTTTTACACACATTTGCAGTTTTTATTGCTAAAAAATGCTTCCCAGCTCCCTCTGCTGTAAATTTTTTCATTGTAACTCATAACTTCACAAAAGATGCTTTCCCATTAAATTCTCTTGCTTTTTAGAGTAAAACTCTCCCCTTTATACAAGTTACAGGCAGTGGTTTGAATCCCAAAGCTTTGGTTGGAGTTTTACACACATTTGCAGCTTTTATCGCTTAAAAATGCTTCCCAGCGCCTGCTGTACACTGTTTTTATTTTGACTCATAACTTCCCAAAGGATGCTTTCCCAGTAAAATCTCTTGCTTTTTGGAGTAGAACTCTCCCCTTTATACTAGTTACAGGCCATGGTTTAAATCCCAAAGCTTTGGTTGGAGTTTTACACACATTTGCATTTTTTATTGCTTAAAAATGCTTCCCAGTGCCTGCTGTACACTTTTTTTATTTTCACTCATAACTTCACAAATGTTTCTTTCCAAGTAAATTCTCTTGCATTTCAGAGTAAAACTCTCCTCTTTATACTAGTTACAGGCAGTGGTTTGAATCCCAAAGCTTTGGTTGGAGTTTTACACACATTTGCAGTTTTTATCACTTAAAAATGCTTCCCAGTGCCTGCTGTACACTTTTTTTTTTGACTCACAACTTAAAAAACGATGCTTTCCCAGTAAAGTCTCTTGCTTTTTAGAGTATAACTCTCCCCTTTATACAAGTTACAGGCAGTGATTTGAATCCCAAAGCTTTGGTTGGAAATTTTACACACATTTGCAGCTTTTATCGCTTAAAAATGCTTCCCAGCGCCTCCTGTACACTTTTTTTTTGACTCATAACTTAAAAAAGGATGCTTTCCCAGTAAAGTCTCTTGCTTTTTAGAGTATAACCCTCACCTTTATACAAGTTACAGGCAGTGGTTTGAATCCCAAAGCTTTGGTTGGAGTTTTACACACATTTGCAGTTTTTATCACTTAAAAATGCTTCCCAGTGCCTGCTGTACACTTTTTTTTTTGACTCACAACTTAAAAAACGATGCTTTCCCAGTAAAGTCTCTTGCTTTTTAGAGTATAACTCTCCCCTTTATACAAGTTACAGGCAGTTGTTTGAATCCCAAAGCTTTGGTTGGAGTTTTACAAACATTTGCTGTTTTTATTGCTTAAAAATGCTTCCCAGTGCCTGCTGTACACTTTTTTTATTTTCACTCATAACTTCACAAATGTTTCTTTCCAAGTAAATTCTCTTGCATTTCAGAGTAAAACTCTCCTCTTTATACTAGTTACAGGCAGTGGTTTGAATCCCAAAGCTTTGGTTGGAGTTTTACACACATTTGCAGTTTTTATCACTTAAAAATGCTTCCCAGTGCCTGCTGTACACTTTTTTTTTTGACTCACAACTTAAAAAACGATGCTTTCCCAGTAAAGTCTCTTGCTTTTTAGAGTATAACTCTCCCCTTTATACAAGTTACAGGCAGTGATTTGAATCCCAAAGCTTTGGTTGGAAATTTTACACACATTTGCAGCTTTTATCGCTTAAAAATGCTTCCCAGCGCCTCCTGTACACTTTTTTTTTGACTCATAACTTAAAAAAGGATGCTTTCCCAGTAAAGTCTCTTGCTTTTTAGAGTATAACCCTCACCTTTATACAAGTTACAGGCAGTGGTTTGAATCCCAAAGCTTTGGTTGGAGTTTGACACACATTTGCAGTTTTTATGGCTTAAAAATGCTTCCCAGCTCCCTCTGCTGGACACTTTTTTTATTTTCACTCAAAACTTCACAAAGGATGCTTTCCCAGAAAATTCTCTTGCTTTTTAGAGTAGAACTCTCCCCTTTATACTTGTGACAGGCAGTGGTTTGAATCCCAAAGCTTTGGTTGGAGTTTTACACACATTTTCAGTTTTTATTGCTAAAAAATGCTTCCCAGCTCCCTCTGCTGTAAATTTTTTCATTGTAACTCATAACTTCACAAAGGATGCTTTCCCAGTAAATTCTCTTGCTTTTTAGAGTAAAACTCTCCCCTTTATACAAGTTACAGGCAGTGGTTTGAATCCCAAAGCTTTGGTTGGAGTTTTACACACATTTGCAGTTTTTATCGCTTAAAAATGCTTCCCGGCTCCCTCTGCTGGACACTGTTTTTATTTTGACTCATAACTTCCCAAAGGATGCTTTCCCAGTAAAATCTCTTGCTTTTTGGAGTAGAACTCTCCCCTTTATACTAGTTACAGGCCGTGGTTTAAATCCCAAAGCTTTGGTTGGAGTTTTACACACATTTGCATTTTTTATTGCTTAAAAATGCATAACAGCTCCCTCTGCTGTACACTTTTTTTTATTGTAACTCATAACTTCACAAAGGATGCTTTCCCAGAAAGGTCTGTTGCTTTTTAGAGTATAACTCTCACCTTTATTCTAGTGACAGGCAGTGGTTTTAATCCCAAAGCTTTGGTTGGAGTTTGACACACATTTGCAGTTTTTATGGCTTGAAAATGCTTCCCAGCTCCCTCTGCTGGACACCTTTTTTATTTTCACTCAAAACTTCACAAAGGATGCTTTCCCAGAAAATTCTCTTGCTTTTTAGAGTAGAACTCTCCCCTTTATACTTGTGACAAGCAGTGGTTTGAATCCCAAAGCTTTGGTTGGGGTTTTACACAGATTTGCAGCTTTTATCGCTTAAAAATGCTTCCCAGCGCCTGCTGTACACTGTTTTTATTTTGCCTCATAACTTCCCAAAGGATGCTTTCCGAGTAAAATCTCTTGCTTTTTGGAGTAGAACTCTCCCCTTTATACTAGTTACAGGCCGTGGTTTAAATCCCAAAGCTTTGGTTGGAGTTTTATACACATTTGCAGTTTTTATGGCTTAAAAATGCTTCCCAGCTCCCTCTGCTGGACAACTTTTTTATTTTCACTCAAAACTTCAAAAAGGATGCTTTCCCACTAAAATCACTGGCTATTTAGAGTAGAACTCTGCCCTTTATACTAGTTACAGGCAGTTTTTTGCATCCAAAAGCTTTGGTTGGAGTTTTACACACATTTGCAGTTTTTTATTGCTTAAAAACGCTTCCCAGCGCCTTGGCTGTACACGTTTTCTATTTTGACTCATAACTTCAAAAAGGATGCTCTCCCACTAAAATCTCTGGCTATTTCGAGTAGAACTCTGCCCTTTATACTAGTTACAGGCAGTTTTTTTTCATCCAAAAGCTTTGGTTGGAGTTTTACACACATTTGCAGTTTTTTATTGCTTAAAAACGCTTCCCAGCGCCTGCTGTACACGTTTTCTATTTTGACTCATAACTTCAAAAAGGATGCTTTCCCATTAAATCTCTGGCTATTTAGAGTAGAACTCTGCCCTTTATACTAGTTACAGGCAGTTTTTTGCATCCAAAAGCTTTGGTTGGAGTTTTACACACATTTGCAGTTTTTTATTGCTTAATAACGCTTCCCAGCGCCTTGGCTGTACACTTTTTTTATTTTGACTCATAACTTCAAAAAGGATTCTTTCCCACTAAAATCTCTGGCTATTTAGAGTAGAACTCTGCCCTTTATACTAGTTACAGGCAGTTTTTTGCATCCAAAAGCTTTGGTTGGAGTTTTACACACATTTGCAGTTTTTTATTGCTTAAAAAACGCTTCCCAGCGCCTTGGCTGTACACGTTTTCTATTTTGACTCATAACTTCAAAAAGGATGCTTTCCCACTAGAATCTCTGGCTATTTCGAGTAGAACTCTGCCCTTTATACTAGTTACAGGCAGTTTTTTTCATCCAAAAGCTTTGGTTGGAGTTTTACACACATTTGAAGTTTTTTATTGCTTAAAAACGCTTCCCAGCGCCTTGGCTGTACACTTTTTTTATTTTGACTCATAACTTCAAAAAGGATGCTTTCCCACTTAAATCTCTGGCTATTTAGAGTAGAACTCTACCCTTTATACTAGTTACAGGCAGTTTTTTGCATCCAAATGCTTTGGTTGGAGTTTTACACACATTTGCAGTTTTTATTGCTAAAAAATGCTTCCCAGCTCCCTCTGCTGTAAATTTTTTCATTGTAACTCATAACTTCACAAAAGATGCTTTCCCAGTAAATTCTCTTGCTTTTTAGAGTAAAACTCTCCCCTTTATACAAGTTACAGGCAGTGGTTTGAATCCCAAAGCTTTGGTTGGAGTTTTACACACATTTGCAGCTTTTATCGCTTAAAAATGCTTCCCGGCGCCTCCTGTACACTTTTTTTTTTTACTCAAAACTTAAAAAAGGATGCTTTCCCAGTAAATTCTCTTGCTTTTTAGAGTACAACTCTCACCTTCATACAAGTTACAGGCAGTGGTTTGAATCCCAAAGCTTTGGTTGGAGTTTTACACACATTTGCAGTTTTTATTTTTTAAAAATGCTTAACAGCTCCCTCTGCTGTACACTTTTTTTATTGTAACTCATAACTTCACAAAGGATGCTTTCCCAGTAAAGTCTCTTGCTTTTTAGAGTATAACTCTCACCATTATACTCGTTACAGGCAGTGGTTTGAATCCCAAAGCTTTGGTTGGGGTTTGACACACATTTGCAGTTTTTATGGCTTAAAAATGCTTCCCAGCTCCCTCTGCTGGACACTTTTTTTATTTTGACTTAAAACTTCATAAAGGATGCTTTCCAAGTAAATTCTCTTGCTTTTGAGAGTAAAACTCTCCCCGTTTTCGAGTTACAGGCAATTGTTTGAATCCCAAAGCTTTGGTTGGAGTTTTACACACATTTGCAGCTTTTATCGCTTAAAAATGCTTCCCAGCGCCTGCTGTACACTGTTTTTATTTTGACTCATAACTTCCCAAAGGATGCTTTCCCAGTAAAATCTCTTGCTTTTTGGAGTAGAACTCTCCCCTTTATACTAGTTACAGGCCATGGTTTAAGTCCCAAAGCTTTGGTTGGAGTTTTACACACATTTGCATTTTTTATTGCTTAAAAATGCTTCCCAGCCCT